>NC_137043.1:31240746-31290746 GCF_032717465.1 Coenobita brevimanus | reverse complement strand
GAAAATGAATGGCAAAACTAAATAAAAAAATAACAAACTAGAGATTGAAGGTCAAGCTTTAGGAAAAGTACAACAGACTCACCATACGCTTTTGCATGTCTAAGCTTCGTTTCAATTAAAAAAAAAAAAGACAAACTAAAGACGAATGAGGGCAAACAGAAAGATGAAAGAAAAAAAATGGCAAACAAAAAATCAATAAAACAAAAATGAAAGGGGAAAAAAAATAGAGACGACCACTGGCCAGCTCGCATGTTTTAGTGCTCTCTCTCTCCTTCAATATACTTCCCCCTCATGAAACCAACGAGTAAGTACGAGACAGGGTGCGCGTTAATTCCTGGGTGGTGGTGGTGGTGGGGGGTTTACGTCAGAGAAGGGGGAAGGGTGGGGGAGGGGAAGCACTTGGGTGAGCGAGTACTGACAACACACTGAGGATTACAAGGAGTGTGACGTGCTGGTATGTTTAGCCTCGTGATTATGGCGACCTTGGAGCTGTACATCATGAAAGCTACTGTACTACTCGACCCTCGTCTTACCCAATCCACCTTCCCATTCCTGCCCCATCTTTCCATTCTCAATCCCACCCACACCCCTGTTCCTTACCTTGCTACCTTCCCATTCTTAATCCCTCTCACGTTCCCATTCCTAGCCCTCTCATCTTCCCATTCTTAATATGCCCACCTTCCCATTCCTTCCCCCACTACCTTCCAGTTCCTACCCCGCTCATCTTCCCATTTTTAACTCCTCCCATTTTCACATTCCTATCCCTCTAATCTTCCCTTCTTTATCCCATCCACCTCCCTATACATTCCCCCACTACTTTCCTGTTCTTGATTTCCTCCACCTGCCCATTCCTACACCTCTTATCTTACCATACCATTCTTAATCCACCCGCCTTCACACTCCTTTCCATCACTTCCTCCCTATTCCTACCCGTTATCTACCTTAATCTTAACCACATCCCCATATCTTTCCCCCACTACCTTCCCAGCCTCCATCCCTCGCACCTTTCCATTCCTATCCCTCATATTTTATCATTCATAACTCCTCTCACCCCAACTTAACATTCCTCACTTCACCTTTGTACCTCCTCTTCGCGTGTTAGTTTTCTCTTCATGTACCTATTCCCTTAATTCTCATCTGCCCCTCCTTTAGTGATAGATTCTCCTTCTCCCCAGTACCCCCTCCATCACCTTCCTACGTATCCTTCCCCTTCCCTCTCCCCTCCTCCCCACTTATCCTTCTTATCCCCGTTCCTTTCTCCCACAAGCGCCCCCAACTCCCCATGCACCCTTTGCCCCCACAAACGTCCCCAACTCCCCATGTACCCTTTGCCCCCACAAACGTCCCCAACTCCCCATGTACCCTTTGCCCCCACAAGCGCCCCCAATTCCCCATGTTCCCATTGCCCTCTACCTTCATCTCACATATAACTCCCACCTCACTCCCACCTTCCTAGGCACCCTTCTAAGTCCTTTTTCCCTCCTCCCACATCTCACCTACTCCTTCCCGCGCATATGTCCATACACCTCTCCACTCTTCCCCATTTTCCCTTCCCAACAGTACATTCCTCCTTCCAGCACACAGTGCCCCTCCTGCATCCCCCACCCCCCAAGTTCCTCGGCTCCAAAGCTCCTTCCATCCTGCCATAATTCCTACCTCCGTCCCATCTCCTTTCACTTCTCCCCACACTTCCTAAACCTGTCGCAGTAACTAGTCATCTGTCACTAACCTTACCTCATGATAATACTTGTATATCCCACGAGCCACGACAAATTAATCCACTCCTCTGATCAACGAAAACAACTTGGAATTCTTTATCTTGTACTGTAGCAAAACACTTAACTTTTTAAAATAACACTCTCTCGTACAGGTATGACCTATACGTATCCCCGTCTACAAAGATGACAAGTTTTCAATTTTCACCTACAATAACATAACACCAACTATTAAATAACATTCCTGATCCAATGTCTCTCGAAAATAATCCTCCTCCCTTGTCTACACCGATATCAACTTCAATAACTGAACATCGCAGTTGTTAAATTACATTCTTCTCCTTTCCATCTGCCACGAAAAAATACCCTAACTCTCCCTTCTCGGACAATAATCTCTGTCTTCCCATTATTCCATAACACAACGCACTTGCTAAAATATCATACCCATCACCACTCTCCATAGCTGCCACGAAAATATAAAAATTATCTCCTGTGCTCGAGTGGTTAGCATTGCTAGCTACAAACGTACCATGACAAGGTGACCTGAGAATCAATAAGCAATCCCAGATTTTTCCGTAAAAAAAAAAAAAAAAAAAAAAAAAAATTCTCTGGAATACAGAGGCACGTGTCAGGGCCTGTAAAATATATATATATATATATATATATATATATATATATATATATATATATATATATATATATATATATATATATATATATATATATATATATATATATATATATATATATATCAAAGAAAGAACGTTTACAGTATATTAATCACAAAGCTCATAATTAACAAATAAATATAACAGATCTCTAAAAACGGAAAATATTCATCAATAAAAATGGGAGAACAGGATGCCCCTAATTCAATGGATCAGATCCGTGTCTGTCCAATGTTTTTAATCGAATGAGCAAAGTCAGACGAAATTTTCAGAAACACAGTCATTTATCTTCGTTCTACGGTGAAAATCTCTTGATGTTCAGGAATCTGATATTCTATTCTGGTAATGCAGTTACGAGTTTCTTCGCACTGTCTCGAAACAATGTCAGAACTTACTGATTTTTTTTTACATACAAAATAATAATCATACACACAGTCTGTGTGTGTGTGTGTGTGTGTGTGTGTGTGTGTGTGTGTGTGTGTGTGTGTGTGTGTGTGTGTGTGTGTGTGTGTGTGTGTGTGTGTGTGTGTGTGTGTGTGTGTGTGTGTGTGTGTGTGTTCCATATACAGTACAGTATTACGCATCTCAATTCTGGAGTGTTGCGAGGACGGCACATACGTCATCAGTGACTACGCTGTATAATTTTCCACACCCATGACCGTCTCCATCCATTACAGTGTCTGCTGCTCTTCTCTAGACCTACTGACTGCATGGCTGATTCGCAACTTCATGAGGCAGCCTATTATGTCTACGATCCTCAAACCGGTATATTGAGCCATCACTAGAACACACAGGAGGATGCAATTTATCGACAACACTATACACTGTCCATTCTCACACAAGCTCAAACCCACACACACATATGCAAGAAACCAGTATACACACACACACACACACACACACACACACACACACACACACACACACACACACAAACACACACACACAGAAAAAAAAATACAAATATACACTGAAGAACACACATACAAGCGGACACACAATGAAGCATAAGCATATACATACCAGCAAACACACAGAAAGCAAAGCACACAAAGACACAGAAGCAAACACGCAGGCAAACAGGCACGCAGAAACAAAGGAAGTGACCTGCCACAAGCAAATAATGTCCCCGCCCCTTGTCACCTATACCATTACAAGTGCAACACAAAGGCTCACCCATCGGTCCACACAACTGAGCATTTACAACAGCGCGCGCGCACACACACACACACACACACACACACACACACACACACACACACACACACACATTGTCTACGGTCACCTGACAAAAGCAAATTATGAAAATGATGGTACCTTGTCACGGATGTCAATTGTGTGAGCAACACAATGGTAAAATCCATCTGTCGACACCGCAATATATTCAGAAACTTAAAATAATGGGTGTGGTACATTTGTTATGTTATGCTGACTGATGCCACTCACTATGTAGAAAAAAACAATGCTGTAGGTAAATGACCAGTCGTTTTTCCTAGAATGGCAATGTGATTAATACACCAACTTTCCCTCGGATTTAAACCTTTATGGGCCGTATCTAGTTCAAGCACTCTGACCTGATAGACGCCAGATCCATTTGCTAATTACGTGGTTACCATCAACCGTTTCGTTAATTTTTTGGTTCCGGGAAACTACCTCGCTTGTTAATCAGTTTGGTCACTTAAAGGTGGCACTAACGTTGAATGAGTGGATCGTGGCCGCCCCCTCCTACCACCAAAACTCGGCCTCCTCCACTTTCTTTCACCCTGATGGCGTGTGAAGGAGCAAGAGTACGAGGCAGGTGAGCACAGAGACCTTAAAAGCAACCTTGACTTGACCAATTTCCAGATTAAAGGGCCTGCTTAAAACCGGACTCCAGCACGACACAAGTGGGGATGGGGGAGGGGGGAGGCAGGTGCACGTATGAAGGGTCAAAAAGTTGGCCTTCTCTTCCACTCTGTCCACTTCACACTTCAGGGCATGTCCGTCACTAAACTCCTAGACGCACAATACCTAAGAGAATCATATGCAGTAAGAGAAACCTACCAAGCCACTCTCAGTTTAGAAATCCTAATCCCTTTTTACCTTAACTTCGTCTTGAGTTTCGTCCTTTTGCAGCTTAATTCACTTACCTCAGTGACAAAACGGCAATACTACTGCTGTACATCCCAATCACTGCATTTCTTCGTGACTAGCATCATATTCTAATGTCAATCTCTTGTTGTCACTCAGTATTTAAGTTGGATGGATGGCAATTTTTGGTCGTTTGAGAAAAAAAGTATAGAGTCAGCAGGGGAATGTGACAAACAGAGGGGGTGAATTGCAAGAAAAACTTTTTTTTCTCTCCAACTGCACCTACTGCCTGTCGTCTGGACTTCAAGTAACGCAATAACCCGGGAATTAGCTGGAGGGAAGAGCCTTAAAATTTGCTAGATTTCTCGCCGACACTGTAACGTAAATTGGAGGGCATAATGTTAGACGGGGAGAAAGTGAACAGGATTTTCCTTAAGCTTGTTACTGAATAGCCAGGGAAGACTATTTTAAACCTCTTCAAGGACTCTCTTACGCTAGTCAGAATACATTAGAACAACCGCATTACAGACATAAGTTGACTGTGGGATATGAGTATACACAATTTAGGTCGTGTTCGTTAAGTACTACGTTTGCTAAGCTAGATCACGGGAATTGCAGACACCGAGTATTCCTGTAGTGTTAGTGACTCATGAAGTGCAATTTATAGTTGGTTTTAACTACCAGTGGCAATGTTACAACAATCAATTAAATGAGATTCGAACATGGCGTACGCAACAGACTCATGTGAATACAGTAGGGTACCTGGTAAATTAGGACACTATCCTAGCCGTCCTATGAGAGTAAAGTAGTGTTAGTTATTCTATGAAGTATCTACCTAGTGAGTTTACAAGTTCTTACAGAGCAATATTGGATAAAGTATGAATAACCAAACTACTAAGGGAACTGTACCAGTAGGTGCCTGAAGAATAATGGCCACTGTAATTTAAGCAAGCCTCGTTAGTATCTATTAATTAAAAAAAAACATGATATTGGTAGATACTTGCAAGAAATGGTAACTGCAGATCTGTCGTCATTATCATCATCATCATCATCACCTTATTTCACACACTTACAAATACGACTGGCAGAATCCTAGAAAAAGAATAAAAAAAGGGGGGGGAACACAAAAGTGGGAAAAACTATTACAATAAGTGCCCAGTGCTCTGGACCATGCATTCTTTCAATCATTACTCTGGCCTTTAAACTTCACTGGATTACACATTCATTCAATAATCACTCAGACATTCGAAACAACTTACTAAGGCCACAAACAATATCACTCATTGCACAAGCATATAACCTATCAACACTTACACTGTAATGGCATATTTTCCACTTCATTCTTGCAACCTTCAGGCGATTTTATTCAGCTTGAGAAACGTCTCTAACTAAAGGCGTTAGATACAGGCTTCGTAAATACCTTCACTAATGGAAACCTTTGTTCAGCTGAATAAAATCTTCATAAGGTAACAATCAAATAAAAATGCATAATCGAACTGAAGGTGTTTGTCACTTAAACATGGTGATGGATTTTTCATTTCACTCTTGCTACCTTCAGTCGAATTTATTCAGCTCAGAGGAATTCTCTCGCAGTCCATATATAACCTGTTCGAAAACATAGTCTGGCGGTTGCACGAATAAAACGAAAATTAGGTCCTCGGGTTGAAGGGTATCAATACTCTAATTTACTAATCACCAATCATTTCAACAAGTAATTTCAATCGTGCAACCCAATCATCCATACCATCCTCCTGCTCCTCCTCCCCGCACTCTAATACCAACACCATCATCATACCCTCGAAAGAGTATGAGAATCAAGCAAGAATCACATACTGCTTTCTCCACCTTTTCTCTGTCCTGTTCTACACGTACATAGTTATTATTATTATTATTTTTTTTTTTTTGCGTAAATAAAAGAATAAGAGTGATATTTTATATCTTGTCTTATCATCTATTTATGTACTTATTGCCAGGAAGCGTCAAGTATTTGTTGTTCGTCTTCCAAATTCAAAACCTTGGAACAGCAAAAGCGAGAAATAAGTAACAGCGATATACCTTTTGCCACTATATTCGTTTTTATTTATTTATTTATTTTTTTCTGTGCGTGTGCTGAAGTTTTTGTGCTGGTGTTGGGCTTCTCTTCTAGTCTAACGGATTTATCATATGCTCAATCGTGTTATTTCTTTTGACAAGCTAATTCAGGGTCAGTGTGAGTGGAGGAAGGAAAGAAGGGAGGAAATGAGGGAAGGAGGGGAAAGGGAAGATGGGGAGGGAAGGAGGGAAGGAGACAGAGGGAGGGAGGGAGACAGGTTTTGGTGCTAAAAACAGATTCTATGTCTTTGTCATTCTTTGTCTAACACATTATAGGGTGAAGACTAAAATACCTGCGACTTACACATATGCAAACTGATAAACACATTATATTCTCAGGAACATCTACATGCTCATAAATGCAAAAGTTAATGCACAAATAAACGCTTTCACTAACATACGCGGTGTTGGCCTGACTGCTGCTTGTTCGTCTGTCTGCCTGATTGCCTCTAACAAACAGTCCCCCTCTGAACACACACACACACGGGTATACTCTCTCTCTCGCTCTCTCTCTCTCTCTCAGAGAATGACCGGCTTAGTGTGAAGGTCAACAGCAACCTGTGGCTCAATCAACGTAACCCAGCCACTACACTGCATTCATGGTCAGCAGTTCATCCCTACTAATTAACAACTCACGCGTCCACATTCAAGTCAAACGCTAAGGCTCATATTCTCGGAAGCCCAGGAGGCAACACCTTCTCCTTAGCGATTTATCTTCATTATTACACTTCAGCATTTTCTCATGTTATTAATATTACACTTCATTATTCTCTCATGTTGTTCACATATTTTGAGTACCGATAACGACAAAAGAGAGAGAGAGAGAGAGAGAGAGAGAGAGAGAGAGAGAGAGAGAGAGAGAGAGAGAGAGAGAGAGAGGCTGGTCCGCGAATAAGATAGGTTTTACTATAAAAACTAGAAAATAGAAACTCAACCGATGGCATCCAGTGTGTTGGGGGGGTGACGGCTCAGTCTGCTGGTGTTGGCGTGGGTGTGACAGCAGGAACAGGAAATGAATATACGGTATGCTGCGATAGACATTAACAACAATGACTGGGCCGTCCCTGCAACACACGAGAAATCGCCAACGGAGTAAAAGGAACGAGTTATATTTGGACCACCCTGTATTCCGCGCCATATGTAAAAATAAACTGACGAGGAATACGTTACGGTGTCTCCTTAGCTGACGGGAATACAGAATTAAGACGCATTCCCGTTTTCATAGGAGGTTTACCAGCACATTCTTACTAGTTTATTTCCACACACAGCACGCCAACGTTGTCTTTTATGTGACTAATGGTAACTGTGTTATATTTAAAATATAAGATAAAACCAATGAATATTTCCTCTTTCAGTACCACGACTTTTTAGTATGCTTGTTATCTCCAAATGAATTTAATCAGCTTAGGAGATGCTTTAAACTGGATGTAAGATTTTTTTTTTTTTTTTTTTTTTTTTTTTTTTTTTTTTTAAGCCGTGTCCCCTTTTTTCGATAAGGGCTAAGGCGTTGCCCCTGGGTAAAGGACTTAGGTTTGGAGCGTGTAGTACTTTATGAGCCCCTCTTGATGTCTACCAAGGACCCTTGGATGGAGAGTCTCCGACCCTTCGGCCACAGCGGAGCCCTCTAACCCAATAAGTCACGGAAGTAAGAACACATGAATAAAGAATGCCATCGTATTGAAAGGGTTAGAGTGTAACTATGCATAATATGAATCTCTCTCTCTCTCTCTCTCTCTCTGCATTACATAATCTCAAAATATGGTTATTCCCCATTATGCAACACACTACTGTACCCTTGCGTGCGCTTTCCGAGGTAATATTCCCGTAGGTTTGAATGCTCGCGACTGCCATTTTGTATGTATATTATTTGCCTGTTATTCTCTATTATGCACATACTACCAATTCTTCCTATACGATGACGTCTTCTGCAGCAGCTCGCGCAGAAGACATGTGGAAGTAAATGGGTTAATCTCATCCCTAAAAATCCTTTAAATTCTTCTGTGCTGTTACCAAATGATTTTATTCACCACGAGGGACACCTTGAAGCGGATTAAGTCACACAATTCACTTCCCTTTCCTGCCACACATTTCCGTTTTTCTCTCCACCAATCTTTCCACCACATTACCTCCTCCATTTAGTTTTATTATCTCTCTAACCACCATTATTCTCTATTATTTTCCCTCTTCTATTTCTCCGCTCTACCGATCTTAATCCCCATATTTCTCCCCATCGTTAATTCCTTACCCCATACAGATCTTTTTCTCCCACAATTTCCTGCCCTATCAATTCTGTCCCCCCAAACTTCTCTCTTATAATCTTCAGTATTTTTTTTCTTCACTATTCTTTCCTCTACGATTTCTCTCCACTATTTCTTTCCCCTACTTTTCCGCTCTCACTACAATTATCCCTTACAATTTTCCATGCACTTCATTCCTCCGCCATTTTCCACCATCCCTTCTCCTCCATTCCAGCACTCCTCTCCACCACTTCTCAGAGCTTCCAGCGATTTCCGAGTAGACAGTGGGAGGAAAGGGCCTTATTCTCAGCCTGTAATCTCAGCTCGAAATCCGGGGAATGCGTTCTCCTATGACAGAGTCGGCCCGGATTATTGAACATTCTTGCAAGTCGTGGCCAAATTCTGACTACAATCTGGCTAAAATCCAGCTTCGTTGCCAGTATTTTCAAGGGCACCACACTATCAACACTGAAAAGATCGTGACAGATTAGGGTGATGACCTTATTCTTGTTATTTACCTTATTTTCGGATGGTTTAATGAATGCGTTGATGCAGCGGATTGTTGGCGGCCATTGATCCTTGGAGATACTACCATGGGAACGAAATGCGGTTTTAAGTTTGGTACCCAGCCACAAAATCATCACTCTCGGGCAGGACACACAGCTACAAGTAAAGTCAAAGTCCGAACTGAGACTTGTACGTCATTTTCAAATCTTATTACACTTCTGAGAACATTTCTTTCCCCAACAGCTAACAGCAACTATTGGGAAGTAATTAGATGGCTCTGGGACTTGCTTTAGCTTCCAATCAATAGAAACCTTCAGCTGTACCATGGCTAGCATTAATGTGGGTGTTCCTTACGATGAAGTATGGCGCCATTTGACTGATTACTGTATCCTGTCTTACTATCCATCCTCTCCCTGGGGTTTACAAGCAGCCCAAGGTGAGCTGTTGTGGTTAGAACAAAGCCTGTCGATTGTACGGGGGTTACTAAGGAATGCAATCTATTTTTTACAATAAATGGATCATTAAAGCAGGCAATATATTTTTTGAATCTTAATCTTCCACTAGAATATGGCTTGTAGCAGTCAGGCCCTTAATTCTACTGCTGTAAGAAAAAGGAGATAAACAAACCCAGTCCACTAGTCTGATCGGTCATGAAGAAAACTCTTAGATACTCCGGATGGGAGCTGAATGAAGTAAGCAATACACCATCGGGTCTTCTCTCCTATCCTTTGTGGCCAGGCTCTATAAAATCATCTCCATGGACTAGACTTGCTCTAGAGTTTCTTAAACTTTTCCGACCTCTGCACCCCCTGTAATAAGGTCTCAGTCCAGCCAGCATCCCTTTACATCTAGTTGCTGGGACTACAGTTGCTACACTACTGCACTGTTGAAGTGATGTGAAGTACTGCCTAACAGTTTTATTTTATATATTCTCAAAAAAAAAAAAAAAAAAAAAAAAAAAAAAAAATCAAGGTTGCCAATACTAAGCAAAACCAGTAAGAAAAAGAAAACAATAATGCGGCATTTTCCAGCACCCTCTAAAATTAATTTCAGCACTCCTGAGGGTGCTAGCACCCCAGATTAAGAAAAGCTGCTCTAGAGGATGATTAATTCACAGTAGTTTCAGCTCCCTTTGATATCCTTGACCGTGGGACCATTCCCGTGTGTTTTAATGTAAGAGTAAAGAAATACCTGCATAAAAGTAGGGAATAATATGTGTTTGAGGGCTTGCATATCATGTGCTTTTCTGGCGATGAGGTAAGGAAGGTTGGTTCCTGTCCAGAATGAAACAACTGTGAGGCAAGAGAGAGGGAAGTGAACAAAGCCTACATGTGACGGATAACTCTCAGGCTTTCTTACTCCACTACAAACACCGATTTCTTATCACAATTTTACTCAAACTAAACTCCTTCCGTCTGATGAGGTGATTTTACATTTTATTTTAGCTATTTTATTCTAGCTTTGGAATGACTTTTCTGTATTTATTTAAGGGCTAAATATAGTCTTTATTAAACTTTTTTAATGCTTGGAGTCAGTACAAAGTTGGTGAAAATATTTGGTGACAGACTGACACGAGGAGTACGTTATCCTAGTGTAGGGTTAAGACACCTGGTTGAAATCCGCGATCATACTGTCAATACTGGAAGGATGATATTAGAGGCAGCCTCTGGCTACGTTTTAGCTTGATTAGGCCCATGATGTCTACCGTTTTCGTGCAATATCCAGAGATTTAATTTAGAAGAGACGGCTAAAATCCGATTTCGTAACCTGCAAAGTCCCTCCTATTGCCAATACTAGGAGTGTTTCCAGGGCAGTTCTGTCCGGGTTTTAGCCTGATTAGCCCTGTCTAGACGAAAGAATTTTTTAAAATTCCTCCTACTGTCAGACGATTTTATTCTGTTTACGAGAAATCATTTGGTGAATGGTACTGAAACAACTGTCATCCGGAAGTCTCTCGTGTACATTTAAGAATAATGAATTTTTATGCCTTATTCCTAATACCAGCAGATTAACACATTCAACACAGAAGCAACTCAACGTAGTGAGGGGGTTAACTGTGTAATTCCGTCTTATGGTACATTTTATATGCAACAGCTGTGTGGAAGTCCCGTGCTGCAAAATATGGTGGCGATAAAGAGCAAGATTGGCCACATTAGTTTGCCAATCTCCGCAGTTTATTGTGCTCTAATCCCCAAGTCTGAGGCAGTTACCGTCCAATTATCCTAAAGGTGTCCACGTTTCTCCGGCTTCCATGGACAGCTACAAGGATAACAACAGGCAGAGAGAGTGCCTTTCAAGACAAACTTACAACGTTTACAAAGCTCGTGACAAACAGCTTATGTGTTACCCTCGCCCCCCCCCAAAAAAAAAGACAATCATTACTATTAAAGGAATGAATAAAATCTGCAGTCTAAAATTTAGTGTAAGTTCATATGATGACAATGCTTACGATTAAGGCATTTTGGGGACTGAAATGGCATTTTCTGGTAACTACTATGTGGCCCTTTATGATCGAGACGATGAAGCGGTTTGGGAATAAGACAAATACGACTGACAATCTTACATTCAGAAGTGGTGGAAGCATGTAAGTCGCGGCTTTATGTCACGGAAGGAGGATCTTGAGAACTGTGCACCCAGTCATGACAAATCCTCACGAGATATGCAGTTTGTCCCGCGCCTGTATTATCGCAGTGTACTGTAAGTCACCGATATTATGCACATCGTCGCCATCAGAACCAGACGGGCCAATAAGATCTCCTTCCACTATATCCTGCCGCAGTGTTTTGTAATACAGAGGGCACCCACAATTTCTTGAGCCAGGTATGGGAGAGGACGAGTAGCGTGCTTGAGGTTGTGATTTCTGTCCCAATACAGTAAACCAGAGACGGGGACTTGAATGACGAGTGAAAATTTTAGGAAACCCTCAAGTCTGTCACTACGTACTCTATGACTAAATTTCATGTTTTTCTGTGGGTTTGTATCCATTCCACCTCGTTTATAACTGTGAGAAACATGGTTAGAAAGATAATAAATTTCATGATTAACCACATCATGAGAGGAAATACGACCATACGAAATAATAACAAGGTGTAGCACACACAGAGTGCAGCAACCGTGTCCTGCAACTGACTTCGCCATATGACCTTAATTTCAAAACAACAGTTTTCGAAATCGAAAATTTTCACCTTTGCTAGACCCTCAATCTTTCCATCAAACTTGCTCCCAATAATCAAAACTTTTTTGAGTTTTTTGTTCACATAAACAGACAAAATGATACATATGTACACCATTCCACTAGGCAAAACATTACACCCGCCGTGCTACCATTTGCCTGGGTGTAAATCAAAATTTTCTCCCCGTCCTCTCTCTCACCTTGACGCAGGTAGGGTTGGGGTAGACGAGTGAGTTGTAGCACTGGTTCATCCATTTCTCCCTGAACACACCCTCCTTCTCCTTCGTCCTCTCGGAACCCTCGCCCATCTTCCTTCCAACCTCTCCTTCACCTCCTCCTTCAGTTACCTGTGGGGAAGTAGATGCAATTTGTGCAATTCCTGAAAATTTTACTGTAATTAATGGAGTAAGGAATTACGGTAAAAGTAACATGTTTGGGATGATTAACCCTCCCCAATACGATGGCCTCCTCTACAGCTTGTTCACTGTCATGTTCAGACGATTTTATTCAGCTCATGGGAAACTTTTCAAAGTGCAGGGCGTTTTCAGCTTATATTTTGATACCTGTCTCCATGCGCTTCTGTTCATCTAAGGGAGACTTTTCAAACTGCAAGAAGCCTCGAATAACCAGCTCACTACGAGGGCATTTATAAGGATCTGGATTTCACAACAATATGAAAACTACATCCTCGGGTTGAACGGGTTATGATGGTTATAGGGACGAGGTAGACGACAATAAAACTAATTAAAATAGTTTTATACCAAACGTAGCTGAGTCATCTTAAGCAATAAAAATAAAGCAAACATTAATAATCATTAATATCAATAACCTCGGGCACCCCCGTGACGGGGGACAACAGTTTCCTCGAAACAGATATCTTTTCACTTTGCTGACTTTGATCTTTGCCCTATGATCCTGATATTCCAAAAATCTGACCTCGAAATGATCAGAACCCTGCTACCTACAAAAAATAGCGGTAACAGGATAAAACTTTTAAAACACAGAGCCTGCATGGATGGAAATCCATATGCGACTAAAAACAATACATATTCGTTGCATGGGCCGTAACAATAAGGGCAACACTAATACTTATGCTACAGTACAATAATAATAATGATGACTGATTAAAGGCACAAAACTGGCAAGTACGGGTAAGAGGAGCACTCACTTGGCATAACGCCGCCAAGACAGCACCATCCTCTTTAAGTTTGATCATTGTCCAAAATTTACCAGCGTGTTTCTCTGATGGTCCTCTATCATTCCATATCTTTTGCACTTCCAAGCAAGTCTGTCCACAATACTGCTAACAGACACACAAACCGGCTCCAAAACTACCTCCTTTTTTGGAGGCAGTAACATCAGAGAAGTGAAGTATTGTACTATATATATAAATACACAAGGCGTGATCAAAAGTTCGTGGATGATATCGCTGTTACTGAATTACTAAATACGAGTAAGGCCTGTGGGTGGTCAGGTCGTCCATCTTTTTGCATACCTGACGAAGATTTCTAATCTCATTAAAACTAGAGAGTCTAAGAACCCCGAACCAAGGAAACTTATTCCTACCTCATAAGTGAGGCTCATCGAATTTCTTACAACACAACTAGTTTTAATATTGTAGGAGTGAATCAGTTCCCTCAGGTGTAAACCTGTAAAAACTGTCTGCAGACACGATACACCATTACTGTTTCTTATATCTTTGGAGGGATTTTCATGCTGGGGGTGTCAGATACACACTTCATTAATCTTCACAACCAGAAACTTCTATAATGAAACAAAATAGTTTGTAGTTACTAGTTAACAAATATAAACCAAATGATATGTCATCGAAGTGAAGGGCCTAAATTCTTCTTCTACTACCACACACACACACACACACACACACACACACACACACACACAAACCTTTGATCGTACTGCAAGGTTTAAGAGAGCTTTAACCTCTTAATTGTGATTGGTGTCTCCTAATGAATAAGGTCTGAAAAAAAAAAAAAAAAATTGTTCTAAAAAGGGCTATGGTTCCAAAATCCGTATCTACACAATTTCTTACGCTTAAATTATGTAAAAGCTTGCTTACTTATACTTTTATCTCCACCCACACAGCCACCGCACGCTTCGCAACTTAAGAGTGATTTCTGATGCGAATACAGAATGAAAAATAACACTTTCTGATAATAGTAAACTGCCATAGATTTTTCCTTTATTTAATCCTACACACTGTCTAGGCTCCTTGATAAATATAGAGCGAGGGCAGCGCGTCTGGCGTGCTAAGACAACATCCAAGCTTGAGGTATCGACGGCTCCCAGAAGGTGGCCACACTTGCACTGATTTGAATGAACTGGAGACACGAGAAAAATGCGCCTAGGGTTACCGATGGACGAGGGAATGGGGTGAACTCTATACCATGCACACTGAGACAAAAATTACAAAGAAATACATACCGGGAATGATTTAAAAGCAGATCAAAATATACAGAAAACAATATAGGAAACCAACCACGCTGACCGAATTTAGAAGCTGCAGGTAGGCTAATATATAAAGGATTTTGAAACAAGGTCAAAATATGGTCAAAAACACGATTCATAAAGGCATGATATAAAAATTGCGATCTAGGATACAGGCGGAAGTAGATATTAACGTGTAACTAATATCCATGCACACCGAGATCAGGAGTAAACTGATGATAAATATGCTTAGGGAAAAAATACATACATAAAAGGACAATGAAATGAACAATAATAAATATGAAAAAGTAAAAAATTAATAATAATAATAATAATAATAATAATGATATAATAAATTGTCTTTAGGTTACAGATAAGCAAGAGTGATGTGTGTGTGTAGCAATCGAACATACTAAAGATTTATCGTACTGCATAAGAAAAGAACATCATTATAAAAGGCACCAAAATAAAAACATGAATAACCTACAAAATAAAAAATGGTAAAAAATGATAAAAAGTCAAAATGTAGGATTATATCGACACAAAGAAAAAATAAATAAATAACATGGACGACTGACTATGACGTCCAAAGAGGAGTTGTAATGGCGTAAATATGTCAAAATGAACATGAGAAATTAATAGGAAAACAAAGTGCAGATAAATGAGAAACGAGAGCGTATGATTAACACAAGCAATGAAAAATACGAAACAAACCTGAAAAATGGTTTTTTGTTTACAATATAAAACTGGATATGGTGTGCAAGGAAAATGAACGAATTTAGAAAACAACAAAAATACGAAAACTTAGTAAATGGTGAAATTAAACTTTTAGAAGCCATGCGGAACGCCAGAAGTAATCATATAATACAGGACACCGCCACATTTCATAAGAGGTGTGGCAGTGTTGTGGGAGTTGAAATGTGAAGTATACAGTATGTGTGGTGTGGCAATGGGAAGTGTGGTGTGAGATGTGGAAGTGTGTCCCGCGCAGTTATGTGAGGCGCTAAGTGGTGTGGCAGTGTGCTGTGTGGCAGTATTAAGTGTGGTAACATAAGGTATGTGTGATATGGCAAAAATAGGTGTGTTAAATACATTGTGGGAGAGTGAGATGTGGCTGCGTGATATGTAACTGTGAGGTGTGGCAGAGTGAAGTATGACCATGAGGTGTGGCAGAGTGAAGTATGACCATGAGGTGTGGTAGTGAGTGGTATGGCAGTGTGAGGTGTGTTACTGTGGTGTGGTAGGGTATGGAGTTATACTGAGTGGTGACAGTGTGTGATATGACAGTGGGAGGTGTGGTATTGCGAGAAGACTAAACATACTTACTATATATGACTTCCGAAAATGCTGTCACAGTTACTGGCTCCAGAATTTAGTTTTTGCATTTTTTTCCCCCATAGCCTACAAAATTTCTGCACAATTTCAGGTCTAGCAATATCCATGAATCTTAAGAGCTGATAAATTCAAGAGGATTTTTTTTTTTTTTTTTTTTTTTTTTTTTTTTTAACATGGTTACGTCTTATTTCATTACTTCTTCAGCTAGACGCTTATATTCATCTTAGTGACACCTCTTGTAATATACAGGTTAACGATTTCTTTACGATGACATCGGTATTTATGTTTGCTATCTGCAGTCTATCTTTCAGTTTATGACAGACATTTCGAAACAGACTGGTTATATATACGGGTACAGCCTTTCATTAGCCCCTTCGCTAAAACAGCATTCCTCTATCCTCAAAAAGAGAGAGAGAGAGAAAAAAAAACTCCGACGGTTACATGTATCAAATAAGACATCATCTTGCTGAAGGTGTAAACAGCTTACTCAGTTGGTTATACGCTTAATTCAAAACCCAGGACCTGTTGCACAAGTATGGTGCTTACTCTGGTCTCCATGACAACAGACAGTGTAGTACGTACTAACACCTTGGTAAAGCAATAACAGTCCTTCATTCAAAACAGCGTAATCCATTCAGCACGATGACGTTAATTTATTTTGCCAACCGCAAGCAATCAAATAAAGCTCAAGGGATATTTTCAGTCGTGATGGAAATAATTAAGTCAATGTGTTAGACGATGCATGAATTGCCAATACTCTGATCAAACACAATACACACCATTAAAACCTTCAGCTTACCTCACTACAATCCGGCGCTGCTCACTATCAAACTTTACCGATGAGCTGGGTAAACAAAGAGGAAGGGAGGAACAAAGGAAGAGCAGAGAGGAGTGAGGGGATGTGTGTGTAGTAGTAGCACCTTGTTCAATGCCTTACTGAACGCAATGTACCCCTCACACCGTGCCACATATCGAAAAAAAATAATAATAACAACAACATATTTTCCTTTACCGACCCCCATTAAAACACCATGGGCAAACACGATGGGAGTGATTTATGGGTTAATGGTATATGGGTGGGTGGATTAATGGTCGAGGACTAAATTAACGGTGATAAATGGGGAATTATCGACAACTGGCAGCCCCTTCCCCGCTGCCTAGCTACACCACAACAAACACCACCCCCACTACACGCATAACTCACATGCCTAAATAATCCCTATGCTCTTTTCACCTACGACTAATCTCTCTCTCTCTCTCTCTCTCTCTCTCTCTCTCTCTCTCTCTCTCTCTCTCTCAAATGAGTCGTTACAATGGATTAACACATTATGATACAGGTCACTGAGAAGTACTAAGGAAAGGATGTAAAGCCTCTGAATTGTTTTTTCTCTGCTACCGAGAACCTATCACACACACACACACACATAGGACAAAATCTGGGCCAAGTTTAGGTGAAATAACTATATGTAAGAGTATAATATATGCGATTATTCCCTGACCTGGATGTGACCCCCAGATGCCTCCTTTTTCTTACGTGTTTTATGTATCACTTACTAACCTACTTACCGCGTTCTTCTGATTGGAGGACAGATAGGCAAGTCGTGTCTTTTCCTTATCAACCTTACCATCTTCCACTGGTGCTGTGTGCGAGTATACAGGGTGGAAAGCTGAGGAGGGAGGGGAAGATGAAGGCTGAGAAGGTGAGGGGGAGGGAGGAGAGGTGAAGGGAAAGGGAGAAGAGAAAAGGAGGAAGGACAAGAGAAGAGAAATGGAGGAAGGACATGAGAAAGGAAGAGAAGGAAATAGGGGATGGAGGAGATGAAAGAGAGGGAAACTGGGGAATGACAAAGAGAAAGGAATAACAAAATGAAGCGCAGAGAGAGAGAGAGAGAGAGAGAGAGAGAGAGAGAGAGAGAGAGAGAGAGAGAGAGAGAGAGAGAGGAATTATAACAGGAAACTGGGGGAAGGAAGAAAGAGGGAAAGGAAGGAAAAGGGAAAGAGGAAGAAAGAGGGGAAGTACGGTAAAGGCAGAGAGAAAAAAGGGCAAGGTGGAAAAGGGGGAAGAGGGGAAATTAGGGAACAGGGGAAAAAGGGGGAAGAGGAAAATGGGGAGAGAAGTAGAAGGGGAAGGAAGGGTAGAAATGGCAAGGGATAAGGAAGGTGACGTGACAGATGGAGAAAAGGAAAATAAAAGACTGGGAGGAAAATAAAAGGAAAAAGGGGAGGGGGAAGGAGGAAAAGGGGAAAAGGAAGATGTACGGAACGGAGTAAAACGGGGAAATGGTGAGGAGGAGAGGGTGGAAGAGGAGGAGGAGGAGGAAAAACGAAAGAGGGAAAGAAAGGTAGGGGGAAGGGAAATGGAAGTAGTCAAGACAAAGAGGAAGGAAAGGCAGTGAAAAAGTGAACTGCAAAGGTTATGTGGAGAGTGTTTGACCTTTTCACCGAGATCACTCACAAACTGAATACCAGCGTCAGGTGGTAATAATAATAATAATAATAATGAATTTCAGGGACGTTAACCCCAGATTTTATTCAACCGATGACGAAATGGAGGCTAGGATGGAGAGGTATATGAGTGGGAAGGGGGGAGGTGAGTTGGAGGGAGGGCAGCTGATGACCAAGGGAAAATGACACGGGGGCGATTCTTTGGTGGCCATCCTCTGGTTTTAAGAAGACAGTTACGAGTACAGAAACCCTTGCAGCCAAAGGTTTCAAAAAGTGCCGAGTAAACCTGTAGGCTGTGTGGTATCGGTACTTCCGGGAATTTATAAGGTCATACTTTTTTTTTTTCCCGTCAAATCCTAACAGTCAATGGGTTACCAGAGGAGGAGTGAGAGCATTCATTAACCCCTTCACTACGAAAGTCCATTCCTAAGCTGAATTAAATCAGGTGGAGATAGCAACAATAAACGAAAAGGTTGTCATTAAATTTTACTAACGGAGTCTGGTCCCTCCCCTACGAATGTCTTCCAAGAAATCGTGTGACGGTACCAAAACCTTAATGTCAGCGCCTGAGGTTAAACAAGGCCTGAAAACCACCATTCTCCCAGTTTATTAGTCGAGATAATTGTTAACCTCTTCTGTACTATGACATCCTCTTCGTTTCATCCTTACTGCAATGTCAATCAACTTTTTAGGTTAGTATCTGCCTCGTAATATGGGGTTAAGAAAGGCGATAAAATCCTTCCATTTCGTATGACACCGTAAGATTACAACAATCTCCATTTCGTAAGGCACCCTAAAATCGATACATGTGGAGAGTAAAATCGTCTGTAGTTTGTAAAATTAACTTGTCAGCGGTCATTTTTGGAGTAAAGTTAATGTTTATAACAGTAATCTGAGTGGCAAACCAAAATGTTCGCTTTAACTAACGAAATAATACGTTGGGTGTTAATCATATTCCAAGTAAATAATGCATATTGGTGTTGAGGGTTAAGGTGCTCAAACCGGATATGGGTTCATACCAGTGGGATGGCTGAGGTTTAATGCTTACATAATGTCATAGGTCACCCTTGCCTCAAAGGTCAGAACTGGGTTGCATAATCCCGGGTCCCTACGTTCCTGATAATGCATTTGAGGATGTAAAATCAATAGAATACGATATTTGTTCTACCTAGCTTCATTACTGTTAAATTCTGGTAAACTTTTACTAGACCAGCACACTATTGATCCAATGGCTTGACATTTTGAGGCAAAGTTATGCAGATATCTTCAGCCCCTCCAGTAAGAAGACATCATATTTATTTCACTCTCCAAACCTTTCCATTCAGCTTAGGGGGTGACCTTTCGTTGAGCTGTGGTCTCAATATGATCTATTTTTCTTGTCAGACAGTTCTCTAGAGGAACGCCTTCCTGTGGTGGCACCGATATAAACAAAAAGGATTCACCGCCCACTTATACATGTCCCTCATCTCTTTCCCTATACCCAAACAGGAGGATGGTGGAGTCACTGTACTGCTGAAGAAAGGTACCGTAACTTCAGCCTACAGTCCAATGGAATCATGTTACAGAAGAATCTTGGGCTAAAACCACTACTACTGCTACTACAATCACTACTACTGCTGCCAGGCAATTTTATTCAGGTTACGAGCACAAATACGGATTTAAAGGATATCCTCGACGCTGTTATTAACCTTTCCATTACAAGGAGACTCTTGGCGGAAGCAAGAACCAAACAAATAAGACGTCATCGAACTAATGGAGTCAAAACCTTAAGATAAAAACTTTCAGTATACAATTCTATTTCATTATATGCGTTCATCCCGGAGACGCCCTTTCAGCTCACCAAACTCTTCTTAATTATAATTTCCAGTTTAATTTGCCTTAAACTGCCATCTCTCCATCCTGTGTGCGGAGCTATAACACTGACACGAGAATTCGGTGCCAATTACGAAGATATGCTCTTAATCTGCTACTAAGCTACGAGATATAAGCTGCAAAGGGACGAAAATTTCCGCCAAATCAAGCTAGACGAACATATACTACAGTTCACAAATCACTGTGTTACTGGACCGGTCAGACTGATGGACTCAATTGGCTTCCCTAGTAGTATACCTGAAAACAAAGATGTAAAATGATTACTGCCTCATTTTCTAGAGGAAGGGTGAGATCTGTCAAACATTTAGTATGAATAACCCTGGTAAAGTCGACAAGTGGAAATCTTCTTTTACTTTGCCCTCACTGTCACAACTCCCCTCACACCACAACTCACTTCAGACGCCTCAGGCCCTTCATTTACAAAACACTAACACAATACAGCACGAAAATACACCACTCTGCCCGCACTGTAATACCGTCCTTCAATATACATTTTTTTCTACCTCAGGCACTTAATTCTTGCAACACAGACAAATAAAACACACACACACACACACACACACACACACACACACACACACACACACACACACACACACACACACACGAGACACGAACACATGCACTGTTCTCACGCACCTAAACTCTCAGACGTAATCAAAAGCAGAGTGTGGAAGGAGCTTGTGAGGAGGGGAAGGCGGCAAGAGGGGGGGGAGGGAGGGTCGGTAGAAGTGTGACAGGGAGGAAGGGAGTGAGGCAGGAAAGAAAGTGAGGTATGGGTTAGTGAGAGTGAGGGAGATGGTGAAAGTAAGTGCGGGTGCGGAAGAAATGAAGGAAGGATGGAAGGAGGGACGGAAGGGAGGGAGGGAGAAAAGAAAGAAGAGAAGAAGGCTAGGAGTGGGTATGGGTAGGTCGTGGGGGGGGGGAAGGGATGAAGAGAGGGCGGCGTGGGAGGGGAAGGAGGAAGGAAGGGTGCGGAAAGTAAAACAGGGAGGAAAGAGAGTGGGAATGGAGGGAGGGCGGTAGGGAAGGGTGTGGGTGATGGTGAGCTAGGGAAGGAAGGTGTGGGTGAGGATGGGTGGTGCAGGAGAGAGGGAAAGAAGGATGTAGGAGGAGAGTGTAGGTGTGGGAGATATAGGGTGGAGTTGGGTGGGGTGGAGGAAGGAGGGAGGGGAGGTGGAACGGAACAGCAACCAGACAGGCAACCTACCAGAGGGAGGGAGACTGCCAGACACACCTCAGTACACCCTGCGACCTCGTACAGGAAAGTCAATCCGGTCCGCCAGCAGGGTCGGTCGCTCGGTCGGGCAAGGGAATCAGGCAAGAAGTCCGTCAAAAAACAGTTCGAGTCCGCAGGAAAAACAAGCAAGAAGTCCTCCAAAAAACAGTACAAGTCCCCAGGGGAGGTAGGCAAGAAGTCCGCCAAAAAATAATTAGAGTCCGCGCGGAAAATACGCAAGAAATCTGCCAAAATAACAGCTTGTGTCGACAGAGGAAACGGGCGGGAAGTCGGGACAAAAATCCCTTCGTGTCGCAGGGGAAGCAAGAAGTCTGTCAAAATACAGTTCGTGCTGGCAAGGGAAGCACGACATCGGTCAAAAAAACAGATCGTGTCCGCAAAAGGCGTGGGAACAAGTCAGTAAAACAAACTTTTTTTCTGCAGGGGAATAAGAAAAATCGTACTGGCAAAGGAAGCAAGAACCCAGTCAAAAAAAATAGTTCGTGTCCGCAAAGGAAAGAAGTCTGTAAATAAACTGATCTTATACGCAAGGGCAGCATATCGTCTGTCAAAAATTCAATTCTTGCCCATATCAAGCTGGTCAAAATTATTGCTACTCGTATCCGTAGATGGCGTGGCGGTAGACTTCATGCGTGGGATGGAACACCTGGATGGAAGAAGGCTGGGGAAGAGAGAGCAAACTGTGTGGGAAGCGGAAGAAGCGGCAGCAACGGTGGAACTCTCCAACGTGGACAAGCTTCGAGGCTACTACGATGAGGCGAGAAACAGGCTGAGGACTTACCTGGGTAGGGAGGACGGTGAGTTGTGTTCTGGATGCCGCCTCACTGCTTTTGTCTCGTCGTCACCCCACGCTCTGCTCAGCTCATGGTAGATGCTTCTGTGGCCCTGAAATTAGGTGGGAAAAAAATTAACACTCATATATTACTATGTTGCAGTATACGAACAACTCGAGGTATATAATAATAATAATAATAATAAAAACAATACACTAATCTGCAACCCTTGATCACTTCTTGAAGCCTAACTGTTACAAAACTATCGCATCTAACCTTTAAACTCTACTGACGACCTTTCCACTTTACTCCTGCTGACACCCGACTATTATACTCGTCACTGTGAAGCCACTCGAGGTCTAAAAATTAATTTGTATTTACGCTCACTTGATTTCTTATTTTTTTATTTTTTTTTTACGTTTGTGATTTTTTTTTTTTATGCGCTGTATGGTCAACTCTGATTTCGCGTATATTGATTTACTTTACATTATGTAATCAACTCCTTAATATGACACAGACAACTCTGTATTAGGCTATACGTACAATGATCAACCTTAAACATTTTGTACCCATATCTGAAGATCTGATAATGAAATTTAACGAAGGCTGTTTCAATTAGGCATGTTAATCTATCAAGCAAATTAAATTAGCCAAAGTTACCTCAGCTTGTATAAATAATTAATATAATCTTGGTTCCCACTGATTTTATTTCTTACTGGTACATTTTCTCAAAGTCAAAATGCATAACAACGTCATTACTATTATGATCTATATTTTTCTTGTATATTTTGCTCTAGCTCTCAAACTTATTAATTTAGCTTTAGCCCTCTCGTAGAGAAGGGGTTAAAGGATATATTTCTAATCCTAACACTTTGAAGTTTCTCCAGAAATTGGGTTGTCGTAAGATCGCAAGAACAAAAAAGGTCAACGGAATGGATTAAATAAAAACGCAAAAATTTCATCATCATCATCATCACAACCTTTTCAGCACATTATCATCATCATCATTTCATTCTTGCTATTTCCTGAAAATTTAATTCAACTTAGGAGACTTCCAAACTAACTGTTAGATACAGCCTTCATTAATTTCTTCACCGCTGATGGGACACTCCTAAACTGAATAAAGCAGATATAAATAAAAAATAAAATAAAGCTGCAATAAATCAAACTCCACGAAATAAAAGGGCTGATTTCCACTGATAACTTCACTCACTCTACGCGCTTAGGAAAACAAGAGAAATACCTAGTATGGATATAATAAAACTTAATAAAATTACTATTAATTATTATTATTTATTATTATTTATTATTATTATTCCGGAAACAATCCAATCTTCAATCAGTAATATATATATATATATGTGTGTGTGTGTGTGTGTGTGTGTGTGTGTGTGTGTATCTATCTATCTATCTATCTATCTATCTATCTATCTATATAAATATATATATATCTCTATCTATATATATATATATATATATATATATATATATATATATATATATATATATATATTTTATCACTAATATTAAGATCTATCTTTATGACTTTTACCTTTACTTTCCTTTTGCTATTGGCAGTATAATTATTAACAAAACTTTATATATATTGTATGTGTGTGTGTGTGTGTGTGTATATTGTCATAAAGATAGATCTTAATATTAGTAATTATATATATATATATATATATATATATATATATATATATATATATATATATATATATATATATATATATATATAATTACTAATATTAAGATCTATCTTTATGACTTTTACCTTTATTTTCCTTTTGCTACTGGCAGTATAATTATTAACAAAACTTTACTAAATTACTATCATTTATTAATATCATTATTACCAATAATGTTATTAACTAACCTAACATAAAACTAAAAATACTCAATCAATATGGCACAATATTTGCAGTTCATCATGATCTGATTTGAGTACAGTTTTCTACATAATTCCGGGCCACAGAATTGTAGATATTTCCTGCATATTTTTTTTGTACATCTGTAAGAGAAATACATGTAGCGTATTTTCACAAGCTGCTATTAAACTCTCTGACAGAATAACATGTAACGTTTGTATTTTAACAGCATTGCATTACCAACTATTGAAAGCAGACCTGTATTCTCACAAGTACACTAATATTTAAAAATACAGGTGGAGTTCTGTCACACCCTTGTAATATCACCTCTAAATAATTACACAAACTCGTAATGTTATAATCGGGTATATACGAACAGTACTTTTATAACCATGCAATATATATTACTGTATTTAATGCATTCACTTTACATCTGATAATGTCCTGTTTATAAATATATGTAGTATTTTCAAAAGCTGACAATATTTCCAAAAATAATAAGATAACAGAGTATTCTCACAGCCTGGTAATTCCTTCTGTGTAAGTACATCAAGGTATATTTACAAGTTAGAATCATGAAAAAATATGTGTACAATATTTTCGGTCTTAGTATTGGGTGCTGGAGACCTTATCTGAACGACAAACGATATAACAGCGCACAAACTGGAAAAAAAAAAAAAAAAGAACCATGCCGTTTTCTGCATAATGTAAAAACTCAGTTCATAGTAACGTTACCTCCCTAAGGCGAAATTCTTCAACGTACTTGGCGCGGCAGTGGTTGATAAGGGTACTCATGTTGGCAATAGCAAATACAAGGAAATGTGGATATGCTGGGAAGTCGCCGGGATGGCAATGTTGATTAAACTGAGTCACCACCTTCAACTGTTGCTGCGTTAAGTTCAAGACGCGTTGATAAATCTGGCGCAAGATGGTAAAGATTCTTTGAACTGTGGCCGTTCTGTAAGGGTGAAAGTTTTATTTACTTATTTTTACTTACTTCTTCGGCTCGTATTATTTCAGACAGACAAAACTAGTGGTGACTTGAATTTTCTTCAATTTTTAACCCATCCAACACGATGAATCAGTTTCTTTAGTTAATTCTCGCTATCGCCAGACGATTATGTAAGCTAAGGAGCGATTTTTCAAAGAGGAGGGGTTAAAAATAACAAAAGCTACCGGTACTTTGGTTTGAGGTCCCTCCATAGCTGAATGTAAATCGTCTTGGATAGCAATAAGAAAATGAAAACTTTTTACGTGCTAATGGGGGTTAAACCTCGAAGTATTGAAACAAGAGATATATACTGTATGGGTGACATTTTTTTTCCGACTGTTACCATGTTGTAGGACTCATATTAGTAAAGATGATATCACATTAATTCTTATATCATCCAGACATACAAATAACAATCTTACGATGTGTCTGACGATCGGAAGACTAAATGTGTCGTCATCGTGGCAAAAAAATAAAAAATAGATTCATCAAGCTTAAGTACATAAAAATAATAGCGGGGCAGCGGATGATACATGCGGATCCAAAATGGCGCCAGTTGTCCCATCTAATTTGGTCCTTGCACTACGACGTATTCAGTTACCACACAACATTTTACATTAATATAACCTATCCTTTATTTGTACTATTTCCTGGTGATATTATGGCTCTGGAAAAAAAAAAAAAAAAAAACGCTCGTGGTGAGGAGGGGTAACCTGTTCAGTACGATGACACCTTTTTAATTTAGTCTTCCACTCCCCCTCCCCCCCCCTCTCTCTCTCTCTCACTCTCTCAGCCTATTCGAGACGTCTGGCTGTAGGGGTTATTGATGATTGTTAAATATTTTCACTACCTTGGGATCTAGTTGAATAAAACAGTAATAAAAAAAAAAAAAAAAAATTGTCGCCATCCTACTGAATAACTTAATGAGGCTCCTTTATAATCCTTTTAATTCGCAGTGAAGGGATTTATTATTTATTTTAATAACTTCAACCAGAGATACCCAAGATAAATTAAACCGTCATTAATTACCGAGAATGAAAAGTCAACGTAACCATGGAATCAACGTCGACTCTATTTTTGGATCTTCATTGAGGTAATTAAGATAAAGAGTTTTGCAGAGTTATTTTAAGTGTATCGCTAGTCTTCTCTTTTTTTCTTCTTCCTTTTTTACATATTTCACCTTTCTTCCATTTCCTTGTCATGCACTTGCCACCTTGCTTTGTGTGTGTGTGTGTGTGTGTGTGTGTGTGTGTGTGTGTGTGTGTGTGTGTGTGTGTGTGTGTGTGTGTGTGTGTGTGTGTGTGTGTGTGTGTGTGTGTGTGTGTGAGAGAGAGAGAGAGAGAGAGAGAGAGAGAGAGAGAGAGAGGCGCTAACTCCACATGCCTTAGGAGAGTAAACCTATCAATAAAGACGATTGCTGATCAAAGGTTAGCCTCGTCGTGACCCCATTCCTCACCCTTAGTGCTCCTGTTATTTTTTTTATTCCTTTCTAGCTCGTACTCTGCCAGACCTGTTTTCTTTCCCTCCTCTCCCTATTTTCTCTCCCTCCTCTCCATATTTTTCTCTCCCTCTCCTCCTTTCTTTTTCTCTCCCTCCCCTCCCTATTTTCTCTCCCTCTACCTTTTTCTCCTTTCCCTTCCTGATTTTTCTCCTTTGCTCCTTGGTTGCTCTGATATGATTTCTCTTCTTTTTTTCCTTCTTTTTTGGTTACCCTTCTCTCATCACTTCTTTCCTCTCCGTATCTCTCTCTTCTCCCGATTCTTCTCCCTTCTCACCTTGATTTCTCCCCTTTCCCTCCCTATCTCTCCTTTCCTAAATGGATCCTCATCCTCTTCAAATTTCTTTACTTTCCCTCCTTGTTTCTTTCCTCTCTACTTCATATGACTTATATCCCATTTTCTTCTCTTCATGATTCATCTCCCTTCTACTTGACACCAGTCCCACCCCTATTGTTCTGTTATCCTTGTCTTCGACTCCTACGATAATCATCACAGTCAAATCCTACCCTAGAACACATGGTCTGGAAAAACACTTTACTCTGTCCGCTCTAACCTGGACCAATTTTTATCGTCACTCTACCTTGAATGCTGAGCTGTAACATGGGGCTAACACAACATGGTTCTAGTAACGAAGAAAGTGCTACAGAATGGACGATGAACCACGCTACTGCCTTATTCTCGCACTGAGCAAAGGGAAATAAGACGCAAAAATATAAAAATTTCCGCCAAGTTATAGTGGATGAATTATGAATTGTCTTGCTGCTTGTCTTCCCTTGTATTCACCTTCCCTAACTCAACTTCATTCATACTCTCCCATTTAGATCTTTCTCTTCCCTCCTCCCTTCTGATTTCACCGCTTTACTACCCCTGCCATCACTCCCATATTATCCCCTCCCCCCTCCTGTCACTCATCCCCCCTGCCCCTTTGCTCACTCTACACTTTCACTTGTCTTTCCCGCGCATTCACCCTCTCCCCAGCTGTCTTTCCCCTTCCTTCCTCATTTTAACCCCCTCCCTCCTCCCTTTCCATTCTCCTCCCTCCACTGCTTCCACCCTCTCTCTTCCCACTGGTCCCCTCACTCTATTCATCTATTATCCTTTCACCGTCCCTCACCCCGTCCTTTCATTATCTTTCGTAATCTTTCACCCGTTTCTTCTAGTTTTACTCCCTCGCTTCTCCCACTTCCCCTTCCTCTGTCTTCACTTCCACTGTATTTACCCTCTCCCTTAACATTTCCCTTCCTCACCTGTTTTCACCCTACCCTGTTTCCCTTCGCCTATCTATCCATTTTCCCTTTCCTTCTTCGCTACTCTTTCACCTCTCTCTCCAGTGCATTTTGCCTCTCATCCCCTAACTGCTTTCACCTTCGTCCTCACCCTTCTCCTTCCCTCCATCCTTATTTCCTTCTTCCCTATGCTTTCACGTCCCTTGCCACTGAATTTACCCTTTCCCCTCACACTTTCTCTTCCTCACCTTCTGCTTTCACGTTTCCTCCAGCATCCCATCCTCAACCTTTCCCCTTCTGCTTTTATTTCCTCCACTGCCTTTACCCTCTCTCCTCAACTTCTCCCCTCCTCTCACCCTCACCTACTCTCATCCTCACCCCTCCCCCTGGCTCCCCTCTCCCCCTTTCCACTCCCTCCTTCTGCTTTCACTTTCCTTTCCACAGCATTTAACCCCCCTCCCCTTGGACTTCCCCCTCACCATGTCTTTTTTTTCACGATCACCCTCACCTTACATGTACACCCTCCCCCTTGCCCTCCCCGCCGGTCTTCATCCTTCCCCCGCTCCCTCCCCCCCTCCTCCAACAACCCCTATCCCTGCAGATCCTATCACTACAGGTGTGTCCGGGCGTACAGAGATAATTACTCCTATTGCATTTGTGATTAAGAGAGAGAGAGAGAGAGAGAGAGAGAGAGAGAGAGAGAGAGAGAGAGAGAGAGAGAGAGAGAAAGTAATTACAAGAAAGTTTTTTTTTTATTACAGTGGAGCAGAAAATTACGTACTTACACAAAAGCAACATAAAAAGTGTACTCATTAAGTAATTAACTGAGCCTAGGTGAAGGCCGGCGAAATGGAACACAGTAAACAAACTGAACATGAAAAGAGAGAGAAAGAAAAAAATAACTGTTGTTATCAAGTGATTATATGAATCCTGGGCAAGGTTGCACACTTTGAAGAGACAATGATACACAAAAGATAAAAACTAACAGAGGGAGCACTCAGAGCAACACCCGCGCCCACCAACTGGTTTAAGGGCAGAACATTTGACTGTGCCCTGCAACCTTGGCCTTGGAGTTTTTTTTTCTCAAGTCCAATAACTTCATTCTTCCCATACCCTAACCCTTCCTCCATATTTGGTCCAAGTTTTTAGTTGCTGCCTGTGACCTTGACTGCTGACCTTTTCCTGTGACGACCATTGACCAACTGTTCTGAAAGTGGAATCAATCTGTCCTTGCCTAACTCTGAACCCTTCCACGATGTTAGTATAAAAAGGATTGAAACTGTTTATATTCACCGTGCTATGTGTCCCTGACCTTCACCCTATCGTTCGTAAGAAAATAGGCCAAACCCCTCTCTCTCCCTATATCCCTCCACCAAATTTGGTTAAAACGGATAAACACAGTATATTTTGTTCACATAGACAACAGACAGACAACACACAGATACTGACACACACACACACACACACACACACACACACACACACACACACACACACGTCGAGCAAAACATAACACATTCTTGAGTGAAGGTAAGAAAATATACATGCTGGGTAATTAGCTTAGGTCACATTCTGAGAAACTGGATACAATAAAAAATACAAAAAGGCAAATCCTCAAAAAAGTAAGCAATTATCGTAATTAGGTCACGGTCAGGGAAATGAAACAGTCACTACAAACCGTAAGCACGTACACAAACAGGTGTAATTACTTTATCATCTTATTCCAAGTCAAAAGCCTAAAATGGAGCACATTGTTCAAATAAAGCATAGACAAAAGGTCAGATTTCACATAACAGACACCACTAGTGCCGTTATCTATTATACGTCTGAAGCTACTGTATATGTAAATAAAATTAGCTCCTTCACTCGGATTTTCCCAAAGCTGAACCACATCGTCTGGCAGGTAGCAAGGAGACTAATAATATAAGGACATTATAATACTGAAAAGGTAAACGGAAAACTAAGTCACAAAAAAACGTTCTTGCTTAAGGAGAATAAAACACTCCGGTAGATGGCAAAAACAAAATGGTAAACATCACAGTATCGAAAGAACAGAGAGAACTCCTACTACATTCACTAGAAATCTCCCCTACTCTAAATAAGACTGTCAGCTCAGTAGTTAAGAGGAAATTACGGTTATTATATCGAAGAGGTTAATTATTTTGAACTGCAGAAACATTAAATACTTCCGAGAAAATTATTAGATCACGACGACTTCCTGTACACATGACAGGACTTCCGGTTGGGATTGTACTCCGTATTTTCGCTGGCGTGGAAGGCTCCGTAGCACCTGTTCCTTAGCGGTTTATTTTGTTCATTACTCTTTCATATTTCTGTGTACGCTACTTTTTAGCTCTTCTCCAAGAAATTCTTTAAATTCTACTTTTGATACCATCACACGATTTAATAAGTGAGATTTTTCGAACTGGAGGGATTGAACAATGTCCTCGTTAATCCTTTCCCTAGGTCTCCCCTGCACTGAATAAAATCTTTTGGCTGTGGAAAAAAAAAAAAAAAATAAGGACGTCCCTGTTTCGACTGTTAGGATCAGTAACATATGCCTATTTTTATTAACGCCTTCATTATACCACGCATGCTAGTAAAGAGGTTAATAAAGGCTGTAAATAAAGGCGGAATCTGTGTCACACTAGAGGGGTTTAGGTGCAATATGCTAAATTGCGTGAGGAGAGGCGCTGCTAAATTTCCCAAGCAAATGCATATACAGTCCACTATCTGTAATAATGGTCCTGTCTTTCGATAGCATCTTAACTGTCGCTAATGGTGCGAGTCAATTATTCATTACCGGTGCCCGGTACGAGAGAGAGAGAGAGAGAGAGAGAGAGAAAAGAGAATCAAAACATATCTCCATAATTTCCAAAGACGACAATTGCACTGACGATCGATGCTATCTAAATTACTACTAATGATGTGAGACAATTACTCATTACAAGATATCAAGATTCCTCTCGTAATTAAAGCACAGTGGATGTATTTCATTTTATTTTATGACCTATAATTATGCAGCTCGACCGGGCAGGAAAATATAACTGAGAAATTGCTACGGTTACAGGAATAGTAGATAACACTTCTAGTTATTCCGGTCCCAATTTCTTCTTCTTCTTTCTTTACCCTCTTCCTCCTCCACCATATTCTGTTTTCATTTACCTTTCTATTTATCCTTCTCTCTCAGTTCTGTCCTTTTTCTCCTCCATTTCTTCTTATCTCCTCTAGTCTTCCCCTTTCCTTTCCGTTTCTTGCTTTACCATTTTTTCCTCTGTTACCCTGTTCTTTTACCTCTTGTTTCCTTCCATACATGTTTTCACTTTCTCCCCTCTCATCCATCTGTTTTAAATCCCTGAATTTTAACTTCCGTTTATTTCACCCTCTCCCTCGAAAAGAGCGAAGGTGTTATGTTTTTATTCGATTTTATTCAAACTTGGTGGAAGGGTTGAAAGCCAGTGAATGAGTTTTTGAGAACAGATCAAAGGGCAAGGCCGCCAGGTAATGTCAAAATGCAACTTAGAAAAATCAACTTGACACTTGTATCCGACTTACACTAAACTTGAGGGGGGGAGGGGAATGACTAAGGGTAAGGAAAGAATTATGTGATTCAATTCTGAAAATAGCACCAATCAAAGGTGAATGTCACAGGCCAAGGTTAAAGTTCGCCCCCCCCCCCCCCCCCGCGCAGTATGGTACATGAACGGCAGTGTGAAAAGTCTGAGTGAAAAGTGTAGCTAGGAAGACAAAGCGAAGTATGTAATTGCACGTATAACCTCTGTGGTCTTCACACACAGAATGTGCCACCTGAAAGGCACGTGTCAGGTTCTTGTTTTTCTGACCCCTTTGGCATTATTTAGGGGTTATTGGTGGAGCTGGAACTGGGGCGATTCTACACTGCTGTAAGTCTACAGCAGTCAGTTAGAGTCAGGGTTCCAGTATTTTCCCACACGTAGGAGATGGCCGCCAAAACTTGCTGCAGGTGCGGTTGACTGGGCGAAGTTGGTCCTTCAGTGTCTTTGTGACTCCTGTTGGTCATAGTAAAGCCGATTGCAGCAACCCGGTGCGCTATAACCACTAGACGGGTGTAACTATTCCAGTGGATCATAACATTTTCTTTTTTTTAAGGACAACTCACTGAGTTGTGGCCACTCAAAGAATATAAGGTGGGTGAAAGTCTTCTATTAGGGGTAGGCTGACTTTGTTGGGAACATCTGCTGGCTGCTGGTCCTCCATCTACCCTCTCACTGCCCAGGTCATACCATATCACTATGTACTAATGGCAGAACTGGGAGGAATATTATAATTTTTTGGTATGACTGTAGCAGGGTTACTTTCCACGTAGTCCCATCCTACGAGGTTAGTTCTACCTGCTCTTGGTGACGGTAGCAAGACAGACGAACTTCTGAAATCGCATGACCTCATGAAAATATGTCTCACGGGAATAAAATTGAGGTACAATTATATTCCGCAGCGTGATCGAAGGAGCATGTCTTAGTGATGCTGTTGAAAAAAAAAAAAAAAGTTTTGAGGGATCCCACAGATAATTTCAGCAGGGACTTGTCTTACTCTCACATTGACTTCTCATTCGGATCTAGCCTCCAGAGATATTTCTTATTCCACTGCACTCCACACCAACATATTTTCTATTTCAGCTTTCACACACATCCGCGAATTATGCAAGGCAGTCCAAATCCACAACAAGTCCCACCCCACCTCATCCCTCTTCCTGTTAACAAACGTCAGGAGCCAATATCGAAGTACCAGCATCATTCACTGAGTAGGAGGTACAGTACAGCAAAAGCACGAACAAGCATAGTTTTGTCGATATCTGCGTTGTGGTGTGAATGGGGAGTGTGAGTGTGTATAGACTTCTAGTGTGTGTTATTTATGCCTTTTTAATGTCGACACGGACTACGGTACATAAAATAAAGGGGAATACTGATTTGACACGCAGAAAAAAATTGTTACCCAAGAGAAGCTAGGAACCTTCATAAGCTGATAAGATTACGACGCAAACAGAGTCGTCGTGAATGGGGTGTGAGTGGTTTGGGTATGGGGAAAAAAAAAAAAAAAAAAAAAAAAAAAAAAAAAAAAAGGTACCGTACTGCTTCTGAAAATTATGCGTCTTTGACTTGACTAATAAGGTATACATACATTTTTAGGTTTCCATACCAGTGTGGAGAGCCCTTGCATTTTCTCTTATTTTTTCCCTTTTCTTCCAGACGCTTTTTTCAGACTGACGCCATCCCTTTATTACTTCACAAATTCGCTTCAAAGCTGGCACAGTTCTTCCTTGGGCCAATTGCCTCAGATAACTTCATTTATTTTTATTTCGACTTTTTACAGGTACTTATGGAGTTAAATGCCAAATCATATACCATCCAAATCTTATCATGTGTTCATTAATTACCACAAAAACTTGCATAAAAGCAGGTCAGTGTAGTGTAGCTATGATTGCTGGCAGTCGTGTCCATTCTTGCCATTTTTTTTTATTATTATTATTATTATATACACCTACAGTCGTCCGCTCATTTTCACACTTACAAAGTCATTCAATCGTTCGCTCACTTTTTTTTTTTCTTTTCATATTCGTCCATTCATTTAAGCACTGATTTGGTAACCGATTTATTCACACTCAATTCAGCCGTTCCCCGAAAAAAAAAAAAAAGTCATTTACTCGGAAGCATTCATCCAACCACACATTCATCAGAATATTCTCTTCGTCTCAGGAAGATTGGTAGCACGGTCACTCTCCCTTGTGCATCATTAAATAAACAGTAAACCTCAACCTCCCACAGACTCAGACCATTAAAGGCAATATCTAGTTGGCCAGCCTAACCCACTACATCACCAGGCATCCATTTCTTGGCTATGCGCTTGCCACCCAAACCTCGTATATGATTTCCAGTGTTGCAAGAAACCATTTGGCTTTTTACTCAAAGCAGTCACCTGGAAGAAGCATTATATCGATTGAATGAATGGTGGGCGCCCGCACATACGACTATAATAATTTCCTGCGTGATTTTTATAGGCTGAATATCGAGTATGTATCGATATCACGTATGATGCAATGTGAAAATAAAAGCGAATGAAGAAGCTTTACAAAATATCGAAGAGCAACAAGACGACGACCCGTCACCTTATACTGTATTATTATCGCAAGTGGGTATGTATGTATGTATGGGTTGTAGCGGTCGGATTGCAAACATCTTACACTGGCAGGTAACTACTAAAACGTTAAGTATTATAAACTAGAAAATGAAGAAACAAACTGGTAAGGAAGAGGTGTTACGAAGCCTGCTATGCTTACGAGAACACTGACCAAGTTTTCTTATGCACTCACGAACTTTCCCCCGAAAGGTCAGGAGCGACAGCGTGAAACAAATACCAGCCTAGAAAACACAAACCCCTTCACTAGGATGACGGTCTTTCATATTCTACCGCTGCTATACTAAGACGATTTTATTCAGCCTTGGGAAGACCTCGCAGTGAAGGGATTGGCAATAATCATTAACCCTCTGAGTAAAACTTATTTTATGCTTGCTACCGCCTGAAGATTGTTTCAGGGTCCAGTGAGACCTTTCGTAATTAAGATGACGGAAAACTAGATAATAACATATCAAAAGGTCTACTGCAGGAGTAAAACTTCGTAAGTGGAGAGTGATGGTCAAAATTAACCCTGCCCCATTCTGGCGAAGAACGAATGGTGAAGATTGTCTGCAGTGAGAATGCTGTAGGTGAGTGTTGTATTTAATGGTCATGGTTGTGTATGTTTGTCTTATTCCGTTTGCTACAAGGGGAACCAACAAGGCGCAAACATAATTATGCAAGTATCTGAAAGAACATTCTACAAGTATGTCTCGAACCCTACACTTAGAGCACGTGCAGATAGCGATATGGATATACAATCTACCGTGCCTATTGACCAGCTCTGCATAGCATTCAATGTAAGGTGGCGTCAGCAAAAGGGCTTTCAGGCGTTTTTATACTTACTCAGTAACGACCCCTTCTCCCAGATGACACCACTCTCTCTCACATACGTTATCACCTAAATTCTCTGCCTCGTTCTCGGCCTCCTCTCCTTCTCCCAACAACCTCATTCACTTGCGCTCCTAGTCACTCTCTCTCCATTCGCTCCACATGGTTTCATTATCGCCATATATTACAGCAGCTAAATCTTCAGTTCTGGGTCCTTGCGACCTCTTATGGTTATGTCACACTCTGCTAAGGGCATTAGATAAAGGTAAAGGTAAAGGTCTCTCTCTCTCTCTCTCTCTCTCCACCACCAGATAAAAGGTCAAAGGAAGGGGAAGGGAGCAAGTAAGTGAAGCCGGAGCCAAGAATAGCCTCCAAACACCATCTCGAACTTCTGCTTTTTGAATTCGCATTGATGGCCTCCAACACGGTACTACCGGTACCTGCATGGGAGCTGGAGGATGAAGTACATGGGAGGTGATGCTAGGTGCCAGGGTTAGGTTAGGTTAGACTTGGGTAGATTACTGTAGATTATATTAGTTTCAAGTAGGTTAGGTTAAATCTGGTTACGTAAGTTAAATGACCTTCCGCTAGACGAGATCAGGTTGAACTATATTAGACTGGACAGTGAATATTTCAGATTATGTCAATTTAGGTTAGGTTAAGGTATTTTAGGTTACGATGTTGGTTTACATTAGGATTGTTGTTGTATGGTCTGCACGAGAGCTAAAGGATGAAGTATGTGGGACGTGATGATGCTGTGTTTGGCTGGGCAAATATAGGAAAAATTATATAAGGTCAGACTGGTTGAAGCCGGTTCCTGGGAGCCAGAAATTAACCTATCGCATACAAAAAGCAAGTAGTAAGTCCCCTGGAACCTTCACACGACACCCGGCATTTGAACATAAACACACACAAACTTTGATGTTATGGTAATGGTGGTGGTAATTTAACCCGTGCCGGTGAGACCATATGGAAGGGCAATGAAACACTATGGCAATTATAAGAAGTAATTTAACGAAGTTCAGCTGCCCAGGTTAAATAAGAGTTTGAATATGTTGAACAAGTTTAGGCGCGTTGTACTGTTAAGGCAAGCAAGGGTAAGGTAGGGACGGGTATACTTAGTGGTCTGAAAACCTAATGTTAAGCCTCCTTGGCTAAATTAGGTCTGAATACCCGAAGTAAAGGTGTGCTGCAATGGTTGGGCTAAGTCTGATCACATCTGGTTAGTTTAGTTTGCCCTTTTGGGAGGTTAGTTTAGTTTAGTTTGGTCTTGGTTGTCAGCTCTGGCTGTGTTGTGTTACCAATCTCCCCAAAAGTTAATCAGGTACAATACGCGTGAGAAATTGATGCTTGGTGCGGAGGGCCATACTGGGTCGATAATTCTATTGTGCAGTTCGATATTTAGATGGACCTGTGCAATCGGGGATGTGCGTGTGTGAGGAAGGTTGAATGAAGGAGTGGGAGTAGCCAAGATGTGTATTTACTCATTCTATATCTATGTTCAGAGAGAGAGAGATCATGTTTGTAGACTGTATTTAATTACACACTTGTATTAAAGGTGTGTGTGTGTGTGTGTGTGTGTGTGTGTGTGTGTGTGTGTGTGTGTGTGTGTGTGTGTGTGTGTGTGTGTGTGTGTGTGTGTGTGATTTTTTTTTTTTTTTTTTTTTTTTGCATAAGCCTGCCTTCCCAACGTGTCTATGTATTTCCCTTGAGTGTATATCCTACAGTGTTCTCTAGTATATCATAACCTTAAACTAGAGGGGCACTCACTGGAGCGCCTCTCTCCGACAACGGCAACGTAATTTCCAAACCACTCTTCATAATGAGTTAGGCCTTCTCATCATTGATTAGGGTTTCACAAAAAAAAAAGTTTTTCGGATCCAGAATCTGCAATACGATCCGGGTCCGTCCCAAAAGTTACTCGATAGTCCAAATCTCTCTCTCTCAGTTTTTGAGTAATCGTGCTAACACACACCTTGTCGGAAAGAAAAATATCCGGTCATCTTTTGGGGATCAAATATTCGCGTAATCAAGGTTATGGCTCCGATCGGGGCGTTCTAACCACTACATCACCAAGGGATCGGTCCTAAAAGTTAATCGACTGTTCCCTGGGATGTGGGCTACATACCCAACAATTTTGGTACAAATCCCTCTTTTAGTTTTTGAGTAATCCTGCTAACAGACAGACAAACAAACAAACAGGAGTGACAACATACTCTCCTTGTGGGAGAGAATAACATATAAGGAAGTGTACACGTTCGGACATACACCCACTTAAGAATATTCACGATTCACAAGTACACACAAGCTCACACACAAAGAAAGCATTAGACTCTCTCTCTCTCTCTCTCTCTCTCTCTCTCTCTCTCTCTCTCTCTCTCTCTCTCTCTCTCTCTCTCTCTCCACACACACATACACACACACACAATATAGCCAGTGTGTGTATTATGTAAAAGCATGAGAACACGAAGTTTGAAACACTAATTATCTGTGACCCTTTGCAAGCTACCTAAGACTGAACATCGGTCTGGGTGCAAACAAGAGTTGCAGATGATAGTAATAACAATAATAACTAGAAAGCACTCAGTGAGCGCATACCTCCGCCAATGCCATTGAAGGATCCGGATCTGGATCCGCCCCGCAATTTAATCGTCTTTCTTGGCCCTTGGCACACCCTCACACGATTTCATTGAAATTCATTGAGTTTGCAGATATCTTGTTGGAAAAACAAAAAATGCCTAGATCCAGATGGTGATACGGATGGACTGTTCCTTGGGCCATACCCTACCCCTCCAAAAAAATCAGCAAAATCCGTTCATAACATTTTAAGTAATCCTGCTAACAGACAAACAAACCAACGCCGGCAAAAACATAACCTCCTAGGCGGAGGTAACAACAACAACAACAATAATAATAATAATAATAATAATAACAGTAATAATAACGACGTGAAAAATTAACTTCCATTACCAATACTGTGCCAAGAATCGAAACCGTGACTCGCAGATGAAAACCAGGCAGCCTTCCACTGCACGTACCACGACCAGGTAAAAGTATTCTCACCTTGTTACAAATTTATAACCAAAGTACGTTCACCCCCACCTGTGGCCGTGAAAGGGAAGAGACAACCCCCTGGCATTTACCGGATGTGCCATTGGGTCAGATTAAAAACTGCCCGAGTGCCAGGAACATTTATCAACGCTGTGTAACCTTCATTCAGGCTATATAAACGTCAGCCAATCAAAACAGATATTTAACAACGCTACATAAATTTCAATCCGGCATTACAAACATGAATCAACCAAAAAAGGATATTTAACAACGGTAAAAACTTCAGTCAGTGGGACTATAAAAACAAGTCAATCACAAGGGTTATTTAACAAAGGTATATAAACTTCAGTCAATCAGGCTATAAAACTTCAGTCAAAAGGGATATTTAACAACGTTACCTAAACTTCAATTAGATTTATTAAAGGCATATTTAACAAGGTTACCTAAACTTCAATCAGGCTATATAAGCAAAGTCAAAAGGAATACTGAATAACGCCATATAAACTTCAGTCAGACTAAGAAACTTCAATCAAAAAGGATAATTAACAATTCTAAACTTCAATCAAACTAACGAGTTCCTCACCATGAATAAAAGAAAGGCCAGATATCCACTCCATTACCAAGGACGCACATCTGCAGGTGAGTCTATTCATAGGAAGCCGGGGTTCAATTATTTAACATGTGGGTTTAGTTGCTGTGATATTCTTAGCACTCAGTGGAGGAAGGAAGGATAGGTTTGAAGAACGTGTGTGTGTGTGTGTGTGTGTGTGTGTGTGTGTGTGTGTGTGTGTGTGTGTGTGTGTGTGTGTGTGTGTGTGTGTGTGTGTGTGTGTGTGTGTGTGTGTGTGTGTGTGTGTGTGTGTGTGTGTGTGTGTGTGTGTGTGTGTGTGTGTGTGTGTGTGTGTGTGTGTGTGTGTGTGTGTGTGTGTGTGTGTGTGTGTGCGCGCGCGCGTGCGTGTGCGTGCGTGCGTGTGTGTGTGTGTGTGTGGTCACGTAAGCTAGTCACCATTTGTTTAGGTGCGTGCTTGTGTGTATACAGTATAATCACTATGTGCCAGTGTGCCAGCAATAATAAAAGGCAACTACCCCTCGGCGCCATCCCAGTAATTACACCATTATCGCCATTACGGCCAGAACAATTACAAGAGACCCTCGTAGCGCGTCCCTCCCTCCTCGGCGAACCATTGTCTGGTGGTAAAGATCGGTTAGGCGGGGTTACATTGGGGTGCATGATTGTACAGATTCATTTCATGCTTTACTGGTCCTTCGCAACCCCGAGGTAGACACAGCCCACATTCTGATCATTCTGATGCAAGGTGGAGCCTGGCCACTGTTAATCCCTTCAATCCAAGGACATGGTGCTGGATAGGGAAGTTTTCATATGTTGGCACCGATATAACGTTTCCGCTGTCCATTCATGCAAATATTCCTTAAATGCCTTCCTATCCTCCAAAGGGGGTAGGGTCGACTCCAGAACGGCAACTTCAGCCTGCAATTATCAGGATCAAGTACAGATTATAAACACGGAGCCACAACAACAAGTTCTAGAACATATCTGTATTCTGGCTGACACTAAACAACTCTTATATTATTCAGCTAACTAGAGGCCCTTCGGGGTAACGGAATCAATCTGTAAGGGAATATTTGTGATTTGCGTTTTTCTGACGGCGGACCTGTATATTTACCTACCCATATCTGCCAGTCTATATCGATCGCGTATCTGTCTATCCATCTGTCTGTATATGTCTCCCGGCCTGTCTATTCATCTGTCTGTCCATCCATCCTTTATCAATCTACTCAGTCTACACCACCTAAACTGCCAAACGCGTAATCCACAGGTCCGAGCAGGATGACAACGACAAGAACGTCAACATTTTGGTCTGTATTCTCGTCAGTTAACTACTACACACCGATGACGTAATTGTATGCTCTACTGCCTACCTCCAGACGATTTTACTGATTTAGACATTCCTTCAATAAAACCGTCTGGCGTTGGCTGAAAGAGGATGTAATACTCTTTTTATACTACAGTAATTTGGCCTATAATTACCATCTCCACACTATGAATGCTGACTCATAAGCATACATTAGCACTAAAATATGGTGCCTATCACGAATAAGTGCCTTGGACGGCATGAAGATCCGGTGTGCTGTATCGTCTTTTTCTGCCATCGGGCTATGTGAAATAAGCTGCAAAAGGACAAGAATCTGGACCAAGTTAGAGCAAAAGGGGTGTACCGTAGTCGTCCGTCCCATTACTGGGCTACTGATGGCAATATTAATCTCACCTATACGATGACGTGTTATTTGAGTTTTTATATTCATATTTGGAAGTACTTTTCGTTGTGAGGGAATTAATGAGTGCAGCAACTTCCACCTGCAGTCTGGAAATAATAATCCCGATGCTGAAAAAGCCGTCTGAAGCTAGCATGAAAAAGTTGCACAAGAGGTCATCGTAGTAAATGGGGTTAACACTTTGGCTTTCATGTCTCATTTTTAGTATATCAAAATTATCAGGGTATAGAAGCAATGAGCGAAAACGTGACCATAAGACTCAAATAATCTTAGTGGCTACTCATCAGATATATCAGTTTATCAATAGTAGTTATCTAATGCACCTAATAATCTGATAATTCTGCACGTGCTAATATGATAGGCGTATCCCTAACTGAACGTAATAATCAGTTAACACGCTACTCCATACGTGAGGTCATATAATCGATGTTTCAACAAAAGAATCAAACCTTAATAATCTGATAACAATTTCGTAAGTTAATACCGGTATAATCAGTCGCCCCAGTAAGGTTCTAAGTGAACGTAATACGTAAATAAACTCACAGCATAAAGAGGTGATCTAACTGAAGATGGTTAATGTCCTACCAAAAAATTTGATCCTAACTGGTAACTATCTTGGACCGACCTAACAAAATCGAGTCACTTCTTAAGTTCTTCCCATCCTCACACAATGCATAGGCCGAGTTTGATCCTCTGGTTGATCTGCACTAAAATCATATCGTTTCTTCCAATACCCACACAGAAGGTATATAGCAACTATGCTCTACACTGCATCAGGCATTTATATTTCGTAAACACAAATGCATGCAAACACAAAACACATACATACATACATACATACATACAGAGAAACGATTCGATCACTAACGCCGCATTCCGCATCGCTAATTACCTGACAATACGTAAATCCATAAGTGTGTTAACATAATCCTCTAATCAACAAATAGAATTTACCACTCAGGCTCCTACGACTCACTCTTGAGCTAAAAGAAGGCGTCTGGCGTTAACTGGAATAAAACACGAGAAGACGCGACAAGTGCCAAATAAACCTTGTGCTAATAACTATATGACAAAATTCCAAACATACGTTAATACAGAAACTTACTTCCCAACGAGAGTTAATATAATCAGAGTAATAACAGCTGGAATCTGAACTGAATACCTTCTCATAATCAGATAACACAATGTCATACGTGAGTTAACAGATCAACGCAAAAACAATAAAAAAAAAACACTAATAATCGTACAACATATAATTCCATACGAGAGTTAATACAATCTGCGTATCGAGTAAAGATCTAAATGCACCCAATGCAGACGTGGTTGCAATTTTCTCAGAATCTTCTTGGCCCAGGTTGTTCCGGGTTTATTTTCTGGAGATATAGATATTACACACACACATCCTGTTCTTAATCACTGCTTTCAGAACACCTGTCACTTTCCTGAACCCCCCCCCCTTCTCCCTTTCACTTCTACAGTCCTGCCATCCTTGATAAGCAGTTGCATATTACCACCCAACCGTTCTGGACACTCCTCCACTTCCACGCTAACCCTGCCATCCTTGAGAAAAAGCTGCGTATCCCGGGTATTCAAACTCGCTTACCCACTACATCACAGCACCTCTAGAGATCTCACAGGCGCCGCACTCAAAAACCCGTCACCAACCCACAAGTAAGCTTCCAAAATCAATACGTACTCTCCACAATACTCAAAATAAACGTGCAACTGGTATGAAAGTGCCAGATAAAGCTAAGGCTCTACGCTACTAAGTTATATAGCTACCCGATATTATCACTGTGACTGGTTGTATTTCTCTCTGACGAAACAGCCTCCTGCTTGCATGTATAAAGTATCTAAATCATATGACAAATATAGCAAGGGCTAACTGGGATCATTTTTAACTCTCTGGATTCTAGGATTACTAGTGTATACACAGAATCGTCTGGTGTTGGCGTAAACAAAATATCAACAGAAATAAAAGGTTAAGGCGGTGGGAAGTGGTTTGTGTAGGGAAAGGTGTGTAACAGGAAGGTAGGGGTGTGAGAGAGGGAGGGAATGGATCTTGAACACTGGAAATCAATAGGCTTGGCCTTTACCACAGGCCTGTAGTGTACAGGTATATAAAAAACACAATCCTACAGTTATAGGCCCGGTTACTAGAAGACGGTACTCACGCATTACACTGTTACGTGGAGGTATTACTGGCGGTGGCATTAACATGAAGGTCATGGGAGCCCTCCCCATACAGGGAGATACAACACTAATCCACAGGCGTACTAACTTAATAATGCAAAATGTAAGCCAGATTTATTGAACGGGCACTAAATTTATCACAATCAGGCCGACCCATGACATATTAACGAAGGCGGAAGTACCTTTACTACGAGTACAAGCCTCGCCGCCAAAGACATCAATATTTTCTTCTTCCTGATACCATATTGTTTCATGTTAAGTTAAAAAGAACTTTCCACCTGTGAAAGCATCGATAGAGGTTGTATCTTGCTTCTCCAGTTTAACCAGTCCCCCAAAAGCAGAGTATAATCTTCTGGAGGTATTTTTTTTTTTTTTTTTTTTAATTGTAGCAACCCCTTCATTCCGATGACTTTTTCTATTTCATTCTAGCTATTTCCAGACGAATCTAACCCCCAGTTCGAAAAATCTATCTTAAGCTGCATAAATGATCGGGGTATGGCAAAAATAAAATAGAAAATACACCATCGGACTGAAGAAGCTGGAATTAGAGCTACACAAACTCTGTTCACTCTAATCACCACTTTGCCTATTCTTGACAAATGAAGGAAGGCGGAAGTACACTCAGTCATACCTCACAACCTACTAAAATTTTAACCGAACTAAATATCTGACCAAACATTAAGCATTTTCTTTCATGTCGACGTATCCACTGACATTATTCTGACTGCAGCCTTGAAAAGGGGATGGTTATTCTGTCTTGAAAAATAAAAAAAAAACAATCCATTATTTTGTCTTGCTTGTGAAAAAATCAAATTTCAAATCAGAGCGTTTTATTCTTCAGAAGCGAAGAAAGACAGAAACTGGTAAATACTGTCAACATCAATCATCATCGTCATCATCGCATCAGTAACTCCAACGCGTATTACCACTACCATTGCCATCAAAGTTGTTGCAATCATTATTTCGCACCTCATACGAACATTAACAGCAGTACCAAGGAAAGTGTATATTTCTGTCACACACACACACACACACACACACACACAGCGTTGTACTACGCATGTAAGTACCGTGCTATACTGACAACGATTTCAGTCATGTTCGGATTATCAAAACATTTAATATTCCATATCTGCCCACTGTCATTTTAAAGAGGGTCCTTCTACGGTCTTTTATAATGGTATTTCATATTCTCTTCTAGCCACCACCAAACGAGTTCATTTAGCTATGGATGAACCACAAACTCAGTGACTTAGAGACAGAGGTGTGTGTGTGTATGTGTGTGTGTGTGTGTGTGTGTGAATACTGTTAGGTATGTATGTGTACTGAAGAATGAATTTGTTGAATTTGTTAGGCATGATCAGTTTTCATGACGCATACAACACTCTATGGAACTTTTTTTTCTTACTCTATTAGCTGTCAATTTTAAACCCCTTGACTAATAAGACGTTTTAGTACATGAGACGATTGTGTTAAGCTGTGAAGAGACTTTTCAATTAAGAAGGATTTCAATACAGCCTTACTTACATGATTTATTTAAAAAAGATTCTCCCAAAATAATAATAATAATACTAAAAATAATAATAATAATAATAATAATAATAATAATAAACATCTAATGGCTATCTGATTAAACAAAGACGTCATCGTACTAAACAGGTTAACCCCTTCAATACGAGAAGCTTCCACTACCGAAATAATCATCTGCCGGAAGCAAGTACGTACATAATTTCAGTAGACGTTATGGCTGTGAAAGGGTTGCTGGATATTGTTTTAATCTCTCCACCAAGATGTCTCTAATACTCAATAAAAACATGTGGAAAAGAAGCTACACCTAAACTCATTCAATTAAAAAATTCACCCCAACACAGATTATAATTGTCTGGAGATAGCAAGCATAGAATCATGTTCTCGGAATGAAGAAGTTAACCTCCACAACCAGAGCACCAACCTAGCGTCAACCCCCTGAAATCGGTGATCTTTATTTCTTGCAATTTCAAGACGATTTCACTCAGCCTTGGAGGGACTTTTCGAGCAGAAGGTATCAGATAAAGCCTTCAATAACCCCTTCACTACCAAGAGGCTGTACTAAGCTAAACGAAATCGATTAGTAGTAGGGAAGGCGTCACTGGATTGTACTCTTGGTTTAAAAACTGACACCTCTCAATCTTGAACGCTGAACTGTAACAACACATTAACACTTGAATGATACTAGTCACAAAAAAATGTTATGAAAAGGATGTTCTGAGGTAGCAATGCCTCTTCTGCCAAAGAGCTCCGCGAAATAAGCCGCAAAAGGACGAAAATCTGGGACAGCTTAAGGTAAAAAGAGTGTAATATCGTTGGTCAGCTGCTATAAAAATCAAAAACTGACACTTATGCTGAAGGGGTTAATGCAACACAAGGCCACATACTTTTCCACACGCTCCTTGGCCTGGGTGGGGATCGAACCCTAGACCTTGTGATCAGCAGACAAGTTGCCGTACCACGATGCAAGTAATACGGGTTAATGGGCAGGGTGTGTGTTATGTAAAGGTGCGTGGATTAGTATGCGAGCAAGTAGTATATTAGTAGAGGGGAGGTTATTGTGTGAGTGGTGTTGGTCAGGCTGCCAATGTAAGAGGCGGTGTCTGAGGGGTTAGGGAGTGTGTTCTCGTGGACTTGGAAGGCCCAGGCATTCTTGCTTTACCCATGTAACCCGAGGATGTACTATTCTTTACCGTCTCCACAACGATTATATTTTAGAATATGAGCACGTAGATGTAACCTTCATCAGTCTCAGTTTGAGAGAACTTTCTTAGGTCGAACAGTATCGTTTGTAGGTAACATGAATAAACGAAATAAGTAATATCGTACAACCCCACTCCACAGCTGATTATGAAGCTTAAAGTCTTATAGCAAACGCAAGTAATACCTTAGTTTATATCTCATCCTGAAAAAAAAAATAATAATAATATCATAGCTGGCCCTATAACCATTTTCTGTGTCTCCCAGACGCTCGTGGATGTTAGACAACGAGTTCTGTTTGAAACACCACCACAACCACCATCATTCCCCTGGAAAAATATTATGCCGCACTCACTGTGTATGGGGAAAAATAAAAAGTCTTGGGGATGAAGGAGCTACTGCCCTGGTGTTCACAATATGCATGTGTGTGTAAACTGGTATGTGGGTCTGGTCGTGCATTACTATACTCAGTTTTTTTTTATTGAGGCGAAGATGCACCTGACAGGTTGGTGACGACTGGCTGAATGCAACATGCGTGAATAACATTTACTAACCCAAACTTCCCCATCAGATATATGTTGTCAAATAACAATAAAAAGATTATGAAGTAATGCTGCATTCGGCCAATCATCACCAAACTGTCAAGTGCATCTTCGCCTCGATAAAAAAAAAAAAAAAAGTATAGTGGTGAAGTCGTTGCTGAGGGGGGGGGGGGTCGTGGTTAGGCTGTGAGTAAGAGGTGGTGTGTAGGGGAGCACAGTATTAGTGTGGTTTTAACCTACTCACCCCGAGGAAGTCTTAAATATCTTTTCTTGCTATTCCCAGATAAAAAAAATATGTGCTGAATGAGTTCATGGCCCAGCTGCATGTAATATGCCTGTGCGTGGATTCCTATGGGAGCATTTTTTTATTCTTTTTAAGATGATGAACAGAGGATGGAAAAACTAATTAATTTTTTCAAAAATGGTAATGACCGAGTCGTTGTGTGTGTGGTCGTGCTGTAGGTGAGAGGTAGTATTATGGGGATCGTATTCTCGTGGGGTTAATCGTCTGACTACAGGTGACGTACGGTAAAAATAAAGTAGATGTGCAGTTTCCTCATGTGCAACCAGAAAAAATGGAGAGAGAGAGAGAGAGAGAGAGAGAGAGAGAATAACCCACATGACCCATCTTGACCCATATACAGTATATATTTATCTACCATTGTCGTGTCATGCTGCGTGGAGAAAGATTGCCAATTTAATATAATGACACGCAATTTGAATAATGTGATAAGCAGGAGCGGTAAAAATAGCCCTGGGGGTTTTATTTAGCTGTACATAAAAAACCTAAACAGGCAGCTAGTCTCGCGGCCGGAGTCTGGGTGGTGGTTTGGTGGAGAAATGGACTACCGACCTTGCCTGTCTGCCTACCTTCCACCTTGACATTTTTTTCCTTGCTCTCTCTCTCTCTCAGTTTTTACCTATACTCCTCCCTCCCTTCTTGATTTCCCTTCATTTTCGTGACGTGGCAAAGCTTCGTAACAGCAACCACGCTGATCTTTGTTATCGCAGAAAAAAAAAAAAATTGAGATCTCCAGTTGACATGACATTCGTTTTCTCTTTTTCCACTGTTTGGGACATACGTGGTCGCGGCATTACCACACTATATCTGTAGGTTTTAAAAATATAAAAATATAATCAACTATTTCACCGTACATTTTTAGTGACTGGGCAACAAGGAAATTTTTGGAGTCTACGCTAAGTGGAAGCAATTTAGCAGAACAGGAATATTTATGAGAATATAAAGATTCTGGAGAGATGCGCCCCCCCAAAAAAAAAATAAATAAATAAATAATAATAATGATAATAACAATAACACGGTAATAATAATAATAATAATAATAATAATAATAATAATAATAATAATAACAATAATAATAATAATAATAACCCCGAAGAGTATTAGCCCTGCAACAGAATTTAAGTACAAGTAAAATGTAAAAAAAACTGTTAAGTGTAAACATAAGCACTTAGGTGGACGCTGGATTAAGTGGCTGGTGGGAGTGTCTTCTCATTTAAAATTTATTCTCTCTCTCTCTTTTTCTCTCACCACACCAATATCTCCCTCTATAACAACCCTCTACCGTGCTTTGACCTAGTTCCGGGCTCCCTCTCACTCACCTCTAAATTATTCCACTAACCTTCCTCTTGACCATCTCCAATTTCTTCTGCTCCTTCCCTCCTCCACCCACTCCACCCTACCTGCACCTTTTCACCTTTCCGCCTCCTCCCCTCCTCCTTGCTACCTTTATTGCCCATTTTCATTCATTCCACTTTCATTCACCTGTCTTTCACTTCCACTCAGTCTCTACCTTACTCAGTTACAAGTCCACTTTCTTCCTACTCTCCTACACCATACTTTCACCTTTCCTCCTCCTCCTCCAACTCCTTGTTATCACCAATTCCACTTTCACCGAGCTCTAATATTCTTCTAATTAGTCTCCACTTTACTTTCTTCTCTACCTTCTTCCATCCCCCTCCACTCTCCCCCACCCCTTCTCCATCCCTCGCCACATTCTCTCACTCCTCCTCCACCCGCGTTTTGAGGTGCTCCATTTCCAACGTAGTCCACGCTCTATCAGTCACAAAATGTTGCTTCTGTTGTACTCCTGTCACATAATTACCCATGGGCGAAAAGTACTCAATCCCGGGGTCTAACGTACTCAATCCTACAATCTCATGTACTTATTCGTAGGGTCAAATGGACTCAAGTGAGGAACTCTTCACGAATTACTTGATACAAAAGTTACATACTCTATTCGTGTGTGTGTGTGTGTGTGTGTGTGTGTGTGTGTGTGTGTGTGTGTGTGTGTGTGTGTGTGTGTGTGTGTGTGTGTGTGTGTGTGTGTGTGTGTGTGTGTGTGTGTGTGTGTGTGTGTGAGTGTGTGTGTGTGTGTGTGTGTGTGTGTGTGTGTGTGTGTGTGTGTGTGTGTGTGTGTGTGTGTGTGTGTGTGTGTGTGTGTGTGTGTGTGTGTGTGTGTGTGTGTGTGTGTGTGTGTGTGTGTGTGTGTGTGTGTGTTTTCGTCATACATCCCAGCACCTTTCACATCCTTAGTACCCAAGCCCGAATCCTTAGCCCTGAAATGTCTCAGTGAGAGTGTTTCCTTGCCACGACCTTGACCTCTCATATCAGAATTTCTTTTTCTCATGGGAACTGATAAAATGCAAACACGCACACCACGCACCAGACGTCTGAAAGTGAAAGTAAGTGGGCTGGGTGAAACAAACATTTAATAGCCTAGTCTGTATCTTTAGGAGTGGGGAATGGGACGGCTTTGTGGAAGTGGGTACTGTAGATGGGATAGAGAGAGACAGAGAGAGTGCGTGGTACTGAGACAAATGTGGGAGTATGGTGCTGGATGGGAGGATAATTATTGAGTCTTTCGCTAGTAGTCACAGTATGATATTTCGGCTTGCGTTAGATTTTATTCATGTGATGCAACTCCCAGTCAAAAAGTTCACCTCGTCTATCTAATACTGTAACTTATTAGGTGCGATATCTGTATAGTGTGTGTGTGTGTGTGTGTGTGTGTGTGTGTGTGTGTGTGTGTGTGTGTGTGTGTGTGTGTGTGTGTGTGTGTGTGTGTGTGTGTGTGTGTGTGTGTGTGTGTGTGTGTGTGTTCAAACTATGACAGCATAAACAGTGCAGAGTGATATTCCTGGCCATATTATTCTCGCTATTCCCAAATGTGTTAGCATAAAAAATAACCAAAACGAATCTAGTTTAAGGATCTAGAACACGCAGTAATCAACTCGATACACGTCTTCTTGTTAGCGGCGTGGTGGGACTGGCATAATTATTACTACGCGTGACCCACCTACAACGAAAATAAAGATAATGGTGATAGTTATGTAGTCATGTAACTCCTTTCTGTAACGATGCTGCGTTTTTCCATTTAATCAGGCTAAACACACACACACACACACACACACACACACTCAGTGGCAGTTCTTTGACCACGTAAATCCTTTCAGTACGAAAATGTTCTTTCTAATCAGACACCATTAAATAATTTCACTCAACTCAGAAACAATCTCTATCAGTGACGGAGTTAGTGACGTCTGAACCTAACTAGTTTGAAGTTTCCCCTAATTTAAAGAAACCGTTTGGTAGTAGTATGAATAAATAAACAAACATTACCGCAATGATGGGTTTAACTACTTTAATACGACGATGCCTTTCCACTCTGCATTACAATTTTCACATGATTTCATTAGCTCAAGGGACATTCTGAACGGGATGGGTTAGGTACAGCCTTCACTTAACCCCTCCACAACTGAAGTCTCTAACAAAATCTTTTAAGGATAACTAGAATAATATAAAAATAACGTTCTCGGGGTCAGAGTTAATTACCACACCTGACCCACCTACAACGAAAACAAAAATAAAGATAATAGTGGTAGTTATGCAATCATGTTAATATGCAAGACATTCAGGTGCAAAGAGTGTATTCCCACGATACTACACAGTAGCTAACACGTACTGCTGTAATTACTCGGAAAAATATTATCTGGTCATTACTTTGTTTTGCGCATAAAGACACAAACACTAGCA
>NC_137043.1:31220746-31235746 GCF_032717465.1 Coenobita brevimanus | reverse complement strand
GTGTGAACTGAGAAGAGAAACTGGCCTGAAGAGATGAAAAGTACCCCACAAATCCAATGGCTGCAACGGTCTTGGGATTCCACTCAGATTTTTCAGGAGGGGTGGGTAAGACTAATGAGTGGGAGGGGGCTGGGATGTGGTGGGTGGCGGGCCAGGAAGGGCTAATTGTGCTTTGTGAATACGTGAATTTCTAAGTTAGCAAGTACAGGCGTGGCGAAGGTTTAAAATGTCTCCAGAAATAATGTACGATACGCACGCAATATGATTATATACCTGGCGTTTCAATATGCAATGAATGACAAAATAAAGCAAATATAGACAAAAAATAAAGTAAAATAGACAAGAATAAGGTAAAATAATTATAATTTAGACGAGTAGCTGTGGTTCATGGGTATGGTGAGGTCAGGCATAATGGTGCAAGGGAACAATGGGCCATTTGCACCATAATACCATAATCTCGCCGCCGCCAGCTATCGACGCAGCGGCTCCACAACATAACATGACCCTGATATACACTGCACTCCCCACAAAGTAACCCGGACCACAGTGTGTGAATAGAGGGCAGGATGGAGGTCTTGGGCTGATGAAGATATTGACGTGGGAAGTTGAGGGTGGTGGTGTGTTTGGCTGATTATGCAGCAAATGCATTTAGTAAATAACTCGCTTGATTAAGGCCACTAGCATTTTTTTCTAGTTTAGGCTACTTATAATGACAATATTCCGCTGGTAATGAGGCATAACAGCCCAAGAGTGATAAATGTGTAAGTGAATTGGTAAAGAAATATTTCTCTCTCTCTCTCTCTCTCTCTCTCAATCAATCAATCTATAATTCAATGATAAAGATAATGGTGGTATGCGAAAGTATACTGACATCTTTATAATATTTTATACCTTAATTACATTTTTTACTTGTTGCCTAAATAAAAAACGAAGAAAACTAATAGGCAAAAATAAAAAATAAATAAAAATCGAAATGCACATATATAACAGCAGGACTTAAAATTTTCTAAATAACATCGTAATAAACTATCAAATGGAGGAGGTCTCAAATGGCATCAAAGAAATGGTAAAAAGAAAAATCGTTTATCCGCGTCAAGAACAAACCCATGGAAAACCCTGCAACGCCTTTTGAAGAAAACCTCTATCGCTTGCATCTGCATTCCTCGTATGGCCAAGGGTAAGGGTAATAAAATCCGTCTGTAGGTGGCAACAATAATATAATAGACGTTCTCGTGCCGATGATTAAAACTCCTTGATACCGTAACAATGAATGAAAAACATATATGAACTAGAAAGCACTCAGAGAGTGCATACCTCTGCCAATGCCATTAAAAAGGATCCGAATCCGGATCCATGAAGCTATAATACAGAATACATAAGATTCGGATCCACTCCCAAATTTAATCAATTGTTCCTTGACCCATGGCCTACTCTTCAACAAAATATTAACTGAAATTCATTTAGAACTTTTGGAGATATTGTGCAGGATACATGGGATCCGGATCTGCCCCCAAATTTATTCAATTCTCTCTTGGCCCATGGCCCATCCTTCCACAAAATATCATTGAAATTCATAAAGAACTTTCGGAGACATCGTGTGAGCAAACAAACAAACAGACAAACACGGGTGAATAGATAACCTCCTCCAACTTCGTTGACAGAGGTAAAAATTTTCAAGTTATCTCGAAAGAAATGCTGACTATCAATTAATCTTGTACTCTTGGATACGGCCAGAGAGTAGTAAAAAAAAAAAAAAAAAAAAAAAGTCCGTAGGTATCCATAAATTTAAATAATCCTCGGGCTGAAGGGGTTGACTTTCCTATTGTCCTTTCACCTTAACTTGGTCCACATATTCGTCGTTTTGCATATTATTTCCCGTAGATCAGTGGGAAAAAAGAAAAAAACAATATTACGGCTCTAAATCTTTTCCATGCCAGTACTTCGTGACTAGCATCATATTCTAGTGTTCTATTGCTACAATGCAAACGATGGGAAGAGGGCAATATTAAGCCAAGTCAAAGTAAAATGAGTAAGATAATTGTAATGTATTAAAACTGTAGCCATCGATCATTCTAGCACTTTCATCATTATAGGTAGATCCACAAGTTAAAATACAGTAATCGTCTGTAAAGTGAAAGAAAAAAAAAAAAAAAGGCTTCTTCGGAGTGAAGGGGTGTGTTTTGTGATGGGACAATGGGTTAGAATGATTAAGAAACAAAAATTCTTGAAATGGACTCCAAAGGTCAGGTATGCTGACAAGTTTTCATATGCACACTCGCTTGTATGACCAAATGTTACTGTAGTATACACAAAATCGTCTGTAGATGGTAGCATGAATAAAATAAACAAACAGAGATGATACTTGTGCAATGACCTCCAAAGAAAATGCTGTTAGGATGATAAAAATTAGTCTACATGCAGCAATAATGAACAGGAATATCATCGAATTGAAGGGAGTTAAAACCTGCCTAGACCACAAAACAGACCGTATATCTTGATCATCGCGATTTGTCTTATCAAAGGACCAGGTGAGTTAGAATCCTGAATTAAAAGTATGAAAGTGGGAGAACAATCAACAAAATCCTCATTGACCAATCATTCACGTATCACTCTAACCATCGGAATCCAGACCCCACCTCCCATGCCTAACTATCAGCACATTTTTTTTTTAATACTGGTACACTAGCCTAATTTAATATGCTCAACAACGGAAATAGTCTTGCAGTGGCCCTCATCGACCACGAAAATTTTCTAGTATGGCTAAAGGTTAACAGTACCAATACTAGCCGAACTCAGCACTATCGACACCATCGACCTTTTTTCTCCTGAATAAAGAAACAGTGAATATTTGAATCCATATTTACATATTTTCTTAAGCTCTAGCTGATGCAAAATATTGAATGTTTTTAGTTTAGTCTTCACACACAGTCCTACCAAATTCTTCACAATCAAACATGAGTAAAAATCAACATGAAAATGTACCAAAAACACAGCTATTTCTGATATGGAGACTTGTTTATCGGGCATTTTAATATGTTTTGTAGCTTAATACTTCTCTCTTTGTATGTGAATATGGCTTGTATGTGAATGGTGTCGAGGGTGGGTGAGGTGAGGTGTGAGGTGTGAGGGTGGGTGAGGTGTGAGGGTGGGTGATATGCTTTACTATCCTTACCTTCAACTCACAGAATCACATATCATAGTGATAGCCTTTTCTGTAACAAACAGCCTCCAAAGGACGATTAGGTCTATTGCTGTTTGCTTTCCTTTGTACTCTTAGGTGTAAGATGGGTGATATATTTTGAGGTGAGGATGAGTGATGTGTGTGGGATAGGTACTGGGTAGAGTGTGAGGGTGGGTAAGGTATGAGGGAAGTAAAGTGTGAGAAATGGTGATGTGAAAGAGTAGGCGAGGTGATGGTGGGTGGGTTGTGTAAGAACATTAGTTGAGTGGGTGAGTGAGGTGTGGGTAAGCCAGGTGGGGCGGGTGAAGTGAAAGGTGGGTGGGGTGTGTGAATGGGTGAAGCAGGTGAGGTATGCGAGGTATGAGGGTGAAGCAGGTGAGGTATGAGGTAGTTACGGAGTCAGACAGGAGAGAATGTATGTACTATATAGGTATGTGGAGCTAGGGTTTCTGAGTGAGGCAATGTGAAAAATAACATACTCTGGAAGCTACAATTACCTCTGTTTTTATCATTTGCAGCAAGTGGATCTCAGATGTTGACAAACAATACAATGCTGTAGTCATTAAAATACATCAACATTATTATACCGGTACATCATTTGAAAAAAGTAAATTGAATACCGATACTAACACAAGCATATTTCACCATCAATTGAAACGTCTATCTATCTAATGTCAGACGCCGTAATCCCGTAACGGGTGACCACAAACAAATCGCCTCCATGTCGCCCGGTCCCCCGCCATGTCACTGCCCTGCTCTTAGGTCACACCCCTCTCTCATACCGGGCATACCTCTCCAGTCCATCACTCCATCTCATCTTTGGCCTCCCCCTCCACCTCACTCACATACATTCTCCTCGTTTGTCTCTAGCTCTCCATCCTCTCCACATGGCCAACCACCTCAATGTACTTCTCCTACCGCTTTCTTATCACATCCACATCCACACCACAACGCTCCTTCACTTCCTCATTTGTCAGTCTGTCTCTCCATGTAACGCCTCATGAACCTCTCAAATAACTCATTTCCACTGCTCTCACTCTTGACTTGCGTCCTTGCTTTACTATCCTTATCCTTCAAGACGTAGAATTAGATTTCGTAGTCATAGTCTACTCTGTAACAAGCGACCTCGAAAGGACCATAAGGTCTGTTGCTGTTTGCTTTCCTTTGTATTCCTCCCCCTCCGTTCAAATACCCTCAGAGATCGTTCACCTTTCCTTCATTTATCACTTGTCTAAAATACAACTTGATGGGGTTGTACCTTAGGTCAAGACACCTAGCCTACACCTACACCACCACCAACACGTCTTACCATCATCATAGTATAATCCTTTTCTCGATACACTTACTGAAAAACAAAAAAACTTCAATACGATAACTGACTTCGGTTTCTTATTACTTACTGTTTTATTTTATGTGACCTTAAGACCTATAATATCTAACACCTCACTGACCACACAATCTAACTAAAGTGGTTCGAAAAACCTCGTCTGGAGACAAGAGGAATATAAGACGTCCTCGAGTTGAAAGAGTTAACCAAGTAACCTTAACACTGGTCCAGCTTTTCCATCTTACGGTATGCAAATTAACTGAGGAAAAGAATATCCAGTCTAAATTTCTCTTCGTATGTATATTAGGGGAAGGGCAGATTTTTGTAACTTTTTTTTTTTTTTTTAGGGGGTGGGGAGGTATACTTAAGTCTACGTATCAGACTCTCCAAACTTCGTAGAATTCTCTCTCTCTCTCTCTCTCTCTCTCTCTCTAAGGGGACGGATGTGCATAAAAGTCTAAAGAGCAGATTTTCTACTCTGCATTCACCCTGATTTTAGTTTTTGTTCATGTATACGACTACAGGAAAACCAGTTATTTATGTATTTATCCATTTGCTTTTACTTACCGATTTTACATCAGTATTCGCTACTCTGCCTCTTTTTTTCACTCAAGTTTAGTGAGGAAGGGAAAGCAAGGAGGAAAAAAAAGTATGGTTGTAGGAGAACCACATAGTCAACAGCATGCCAAATGAAATGGGTCATACACTCATTCACCATTCAAGCCCTCGAAATCCTGGTTCCACCTCAGATATATACCTTTTAACATGTGTCTTCATAATTACCTCACAGGGACTCCACTTGATTTTTCGATATTCTGATGGCATTTATAAGCCTCCTTCACTATGATGTTTCAGATATAAATAGATTACACACACACACACACACACACACACACACACACACACACACACACACACACACATATATATATATATATATATATATATATATATAATAAGAAACATCATGGTGAAGCAGGCTTATAAATGCCATCAGCATATCGAAAGATCAAGTGACGTACCCTGCAATCGGGGAGGATACGACCTTTCAGGCAATACCGGTAGCTATGCTTCCGCGGTGGGAGGGATTCAGACCAGGAAGTGTGTTTGAATATAACCCTCCCCCCACCCCTACAACCTCATCCACACCAACGGCCATCCCCCACACACACTACCCCCTACCGCAAGTCACCCACGTACCTCATCGGAACACATGAAAAAGGAAGTTAAGAACTCCTATGATCTGCCACACTGATACACAGCCTCTACAATTCTAAAATTATAATGATCAGTTAATCATGAATATATGCTGAACAGACAGCAATATAAAAACAATGAATTATATTTAAGAAGTACAGGTAACTTCTTCACTCCAAGAACTTTTTCTCCTTGTCAGTTGGTACTAACAGTCGTGTATTCAACCCATGAAGGACATCAAATAATGAAGGGATAAAGTGAGGTCACATTAAACCCTCCAATTTCGAAATATCCATCATATATATATATCGTACCGGTATTATACTGTATATACCGGTATACATAAATATACGGTATATATACAGTATATTATCTGTATCACCTATCTATCTATCTATCTATCTATCTATCTAAATGTGTGTATATATCTACATCTACATCCATTTATCTATTTATATACATCTATATCTACATCTATCTATCTATATATATGATAGATATTTCGAAATGGGGGGGTTTAAAGTAATATGAAACCACGTCCAGAACATTTAAGGGAAGATGACCGGTCTTGGCCTCTGGTGACATTACATGATCGAGAAACTTCCCCAACCTTTTCTTTGGGAAGCTACACATTTCGATTCAGTTATAGTCACCCAATCACCAAATGCCAGAGTGGAATTAATAAACCCCTTCACTATGCCGATGTCTTGAATAACCTGTGGCTACCTCCGATTCCGAAAGATTCAACTCAGCTCAAAGGGACCCCTCGACTAAAGGGACTAAATATAAACTACATGAATCCCTTCACTAAGATTAGTTTTTTAAATTTCAGTGGGGCCATGACGAATTTATGTAGTTCATGAGTGACCTCCCGTGGAGAAGAAGTTAAGTGTTTGAGTATATGATAGATCAAAGCCCATTTATATCCAAAGGACTGTGTGTGTGTGTGTGTGTGTGTGTGTGTGTGTGTGTGTGTGTGTGTGTGTGTGTGTGTGTGTGTGTGTGTGTGTGTGTGTGTGTGTGTGTGTGTGTGTGTGTGTGTGTGTGTGTGTGTGTGTGTGTGTGTGTGTGTGTGTGTGTGTGTGTGTGTGTGTGTGTGTGTGTGTGTGTGTGTGTGTGTGTGTAAGTACGTGAGGCTATGAATGTGCGTGTTTATGTGCGTGCGTGTACTAGTGTGTGAGTTCGTGTATGGGGCCGAGCAATAATGGATGTGTGTGTGTCGTGAGCACATGTACGAGTATGTGTGTACGTGAGTGCGTACATGAGCCTCCCCTAACCCATTCCCATTTCCCCCATCTCACTTTTTGTCGCACCTCACCACACGCCAGGGTAGGAGGGAAAGAGAAGGGAAGACAGAAAGAGCAAATGAAGACGGGAAGAGGTGACAGTGGGAAAGGAGGAGGGAGAGGAAAGAGAAAGGAGGAGAAAGTAATACAGGGAAAGACAGAGGAGAGAAAGGAGTGATGGGGAGAGACGGAATGAAGAGGAGGGAGAGAGTGAAGGGGACGACGAAAGTTGAGACAGGAGTGACAGGGAGATATCGGAGAGAAGTGAGAGGGAGATATGAGAGATAGGTAAAGTGGAGAGGTGAGAGAGGAATGCAGGGGCGAGGAGCAAGGAGTAACGGTGACTGACAGGGAGGAGTGAAGGAGACGACAGAGAGGACTGAAATGGACAGACAGGGGACTGAAGGGGACAGGTGAGACGGGAGAAAATGACGGGAACTAAAGATTGTATACATTTATCAAGGGGCTAGAGGGTACTAAGAGAAAGGAGTGAGTACTGATGGAAGGAGAGGTAAAGAAAAGACTAGGAGAGAAAGGTAAAAAGATGGATAAGAAAGGTCAGCGAGAGGTAGGGCTGTTGTTGGGAGACAGAGGAGAGGAATGAAAGGATGGAGGAATGAGCGGAAGGAAGTAGGAGGAAATGAAAGGATAGTAGGAGGGACGAACGAGAGGGAATCACGATGAAATAATGGAAGGGAAGGTGGGATACCAAAGAGGAGGGGGGGAATGTTAAAGACTGGGGAGGAAGACAACGATGTGGAAAATACAGGTCTAACGGCATTATTTCCCTACTTTTGATGTTGCAACTGTGGGTAGTATTGTAAGTGGCTTTGGAATATTTAGTAACATCTCTTTTTTACTTATTTATTCTGCAAATAATACCAGAACATCCTCTTGTATATTATTGATGCAAACCACGTCGATATTTAAAAAGATACAGAGAATATACAAGGGACTGTTATAATGTAATAAGCACAACAAATCGCTGAGAAAGAGGTGCCAAGAAGCCTCCTACGCAACCTAAAATACGGTCCTGAACAAGAAGTGCCCTCTCTCCTTCACTGCGGACGCCTACTGTACGAGTAGAAGCACTGATAAAATGAAGTGGTTAGTTTTTTCAGTCCGTTGACCTATTAGACTTTTATTCAATTTTGGAAAAACTTCTAACAGTGAATGGGTTCATGAGGCCTACAGTAGTCTAAATGCAGCTCCTCCCCTTCGAAGGGTTTCTAAAAATAAGATCGCTCAGACGTTGCACGAATATGTCACTAGATTGAAGAGAGAAACTGAGAACGATGAAGGGTTGAAAAGGCCTGAAAAAGGGAGAGTATCTAGGAAGGAGGCTGTAGATGTGACCAAAAATATAGCTAAGAAACAGTACGGCAAAAAGAGGGCATCTAGATGAATAAGTATACTATTAAGCATGAGAATAAATCACCATCATTCCGGTCTTCTCCTACCTACTGTTTACAGAGAAAGAAAGGAAGGTGACAAAGATTATGATAAAGAGGGCTGTTGAAGGAAAAAAATGAAATGAGGGATATTATCGGAGTGTAAATGGAAAGAGAATGACCAACGGTGGGGAAGAGAGGAAAAAAACAAAAACAGCAACTACTTAAAAAAAAAAGGAGGGGGAGGGGGGAGTAAGAGAAGAGAAACACCATAGGAATGGAGAAGTACAGGAATACCGAGGATGAAAACTACACAAAAGACTGTGCAAAGAAAAAAAATGTATAATCTATAACATACTCATGGACATCTGCTTAACCCCACTTAACACCCCAGATCAACACCTCTAATCCCCCTTACCCCCATCTCCATACTCTCAACTTCCCACCCCCCTTTCACCCCTAACATCCCCATCTCTCCCTAACCCACAACTCTTCGCACCACCTCCCAGCAAGACCGAGAATCCTATACAGCAGGTTACGATACTCTGTTCACTTTAACTTGACCTAAAAACTCATCTCTCCATCATGAATACTGAGCTGTAACATGAGATGTACAACAGAATATGGTGCTAGTCACGAAGAAGTGCCATGGAATGAATGCAGAACCACGGTACTGTCTTTTTCTGCTACTGAGGTAAGGTACAGCCATATGCATTAGTTCGGAGACACAGTTCTCAGCCGGTTGTGGAATAAGATGTATATATATTTTTTATGTGACAGCAATACGAAGCACACAACAGAAGATACGAGAAGAGCGTACCGTATACTGTGTGCGGTTTGGGGAGGAATGGAAAATATGGAAGGAAGAGAGACAATGTTGGCAGAGAGTTGTCAGCGAACTTTTGCTTCTGGTTGTATGTGAAGTGTTACGAACGAAAGAAAATCACAAAGCAATTTTGTTGCCATGGACGCAGTTGGGCATTTTATCCAGGCCAATTCCAGACCATTTATTCGGAGAGGGGAATATGAAGCAGACCAAAGGCTCATCCAATGACTGGCAGTATTCTCCCAAACTAAACAATATATATCATGTGTTAGCCTATATAACAATGCGTCCACAGAAATCGATGGGTTAAGGTACACAGACTCTAATACTGCCGATAGTTTCCAATACGGCAGCCTGGTGGTGTGACAGCGTGAAGGGGACAGCATCAGATGACATGCTATGGATATCTGGGTTGGGTGGCGCATTGCAGGGTTCCTCCCTAAGGTGATGGGAACTTTGGGAACGTTTGGCTAAGAGATTTACACACCTAGATCTATTATTTACTCGGTTGGGTCAGATATCTACAGCGGCAGGTCTATCATTAGCGCACTGCACTAGGATATAGGGCTAGAATAAACAGTATATTTTTCGTATGACTAAGGTATTTATGACAAGGGTATGTATGACCAGAGCACAGATATGGCAGTATTACGCATCCCAATAGGTAATCTGTATATATACGTCTATCATTTACACATCAACATCTGATAAACCTGTAAAATCGTTTGGCGTCCACCGGAGTAAAATAATCTGGCAATTGCCGAAGTATAATTAGATAACTCGGCTACTGTTTAAAGGTTTGTCGAGATGGTTTTTCTTCCAGATCAGTTTTAATATCACTACCACGCAAGGCACAAGATTTAATTAAGTCGTCCGATATTAGACAAAAACATATTAAAAAATGTCGTGGTACTGAAAGACAAACTGAAGCGATAATTGGTAATGTGTGGGAGGTGGGAGAGGTTAACCTTTTACCCTAGCCTTCCCCATTACAGTATCCGAACCTAGCGAGAGAGAGAGAGAGAGAGAGAGAGAGAGTATATTGACTGTTTACGACGGTTGTTCCTTCACCCTGGAAGCGGAAGCGGCACACCACACGAGAAATGAATTACACCTTCAATAATGACATTCTCTGAACTTTTTAATTTTCTACTGTGAATTGGCAAAGTCAGTAATATTATTTTTGAGAAGATTTATTATTATTATTATTATTATTATTATTATAATTATTATTACTATTATTAATTATTATTATCTCCGCCAAAGAAGTTGGACGAGGTTGTGTGTTCGCCTGTCTGTCTGTCTGTTTGTCTAGACGATATCTCCAAAAGTTCTCAATGAGTTTCTATGAAATTTTGTGAAAGTGTGGGTCATGGGCCAAGAAAGAACTGATTAAATTTGGGGGCGGATCCGGGTCCATACCCGGATCCTATCTCCACGGATCCGGATCCGGATCCTTTTTAATGGCAATGGCATTGGCAGAGGTACGCACTCTCTGAGTGCTTTCTAGTTATTATTATTATAATACTGACAACATTGGGATGAAAGTGGAGCTGAAACAGGTGGATGACGATCATGGTAACTATGATTATATAACAGTGACGACACTGCTAAATTAGTATGGCACAGTAAATTGCTATGCATATTTTGTGAATCCTAATGCACATAAAGGTAATGTAATTTTAATTATCACTGTTGAACAGGGGGTTCTGGATAGAGACTCCTTCACGCGGTGGCACAGATACGTCCGAGCATGAATACATATCTCTGAACTCATTCCCTTTCCTCCGCAAAGTACGGATAGATGGTCGACTGAAGAAAGGGAACATCAGTCAACAGTCCACGAGTTTCAAGTCTACTGTAGATGAGTCTGGGGCAACAACAGCAAAGAAAAAAAGTCAGAAGAAGGCTATTCTTTTTGTTGCTGGAGGTCAGTGGGTAGGCCTATGTTCAAGTATGTGTGCGCGTGGGTATGTATCGGTATGTGTGCATGCATGTAAGAGTGAGTGAACGAATGTAGCTACTGTAGGACCAGTGTATGTATCTGCGATGGTGTAGGAGTAAAAGTATTGTAAAAGTGTGTATGTAGAAACAAAAATATGGGTCTATATGTGGGAGTGGGGGTAGGGGTAAGGGCGTACATGTGGGTGTTACTTGGGTGTGTGAGCTAAGTTTATTTATATATCTATGTGTATGGGTGTATGTCATAATTCTCGCACTGGTTTGTGTGTGTGTGTGTGTGTGTGTGTGTGTGTGTGTGTGTGTGTGTGTGTGTGTGTGTGTGTGTGTGTGTGTGTGTGTGTGTGTGTGTGTGTGTGTGTGTGTGTGTGTGTGTGTGTCACTTCTTTACGTGCCTGTGTTCGTTTATGTATGTGCAAAAGTATATATGTAAAATGTATGTATGTTCAGTACGTATTTATGTAAGTAGACTATGCATGTATGTATGTATGCATCTATGTGAATGCGATGGGATTCATATTTGTACCATACGAGTCTAAACAAATATATGCTGAGAAGAGGTATAAAACGCACCAAGTTAACACACTGGTAAAGACAGACGAAAAATGCAGCGAAAGACAGGAAGGGAGGGAAGGGAATGAAAGAAGGGATGGGGAGGGAAGGGAATGAAAGAAGGGATGGGGAGGGAAGAGGAAGACAGAAGGGGTGTAGAGAACGACAGGAAGGGAAGATAGAGGATGACAGGAGGGTGGACAGAATGCCTGGAGGGAACGATAGGCAATGACAGGATGGGAGGCTAGAGAATGACAGGAGGAGTGAAAATGACAAGATAATGAAGAGAATGACATGAGGAAAGGGCAGAGGATGACACGAGGGGAGGGCAGAGAACGATAAGAGGAGAGAGAAGAGTAAGACAGGTGAAGGAAGAGAAAGAGAGGAGGATGCCGGAAGAGAGTGTTGGGAATGGGAGATCTGGGATAATAAGAAATCGGAAGTTCATGGCAAAAAACACCCCAAATTCTCCCAGAAAAAAAATAATAATAAATCTATTCATCCGCCATTCTAAAACTTTCCCATCAATTTATGGAGCGGGAGTGGTGTAGAAACAGGAAGAGGTAGGTAAAAATGTTGAACTGTCAAAACACCCAGTGACACACTAATAATAATAATAATAATGATGATAATAACAGTATTTTAAAATGCGAAAGTACTTAAAGAGCTAAACTCATTCCTTCCTTCTATGGCTTCTTTCCAACTCCTTTCTCTGCTCATTAAAAATATCCACTTTCGCATCCACATTTTATTTATCACATCTAAAATCACTAACAGAAAAAAGAATAACTGAGTTCTGAGCATAGCTGGCTGAGAAAGGGTCAAGGTTACGTATACAGTTCAAGGTTACGAAGGTGGTGAAGTCTAATCGAACAGGTGACGTGGGGTGAAGTTGTATATTGACCGTGTGTGTGTGTGTGTGTGTGTGTGTGTGTGTGTGTGTGTGTGTGTGTGTGTGTGTGTGTGTGTGTGTGTATCTTTTTAGGTGGACAGGTAAGGTATGTATGTAAGGACGTCTGAATGAGTACATGAATGAATGGTTCGATGGATGTATAAATCGGCAAGTACTGATGGGTAGATGAATAAATAAATGGTTGGGTACAAGAAAGAATGGATGGACAGAAATATGAATGGTTTCATGGCTGGGCAGACGAATGAATGAATGAATGGACACCCGCTGCAGAACATGAATTACTGACAAATATAACCCTACAAATGAATAGAGAAAAGGGTGGATGGATGATTGGAGATTATGTGAACTCGAAGACGGATGAAAGGAAATGATGGAGTAACGAAAGTTAACGAATAATTAGGACAAAATAACAGCCAAACGACTAGAGGGAAAGACACGGAATGGCTAGTGAGGATGGGCGAATGGAAAGATGATGATTCGATTAACAGACAGATGGATGGAAAGATGAAATGATGGGAACGGATAAAGATGGATGGATAGATTAATCTCTCAACAGATAATGGGTAGACTGACAGACGGATGATGAAATGATCGCTGAACTAATCAGTGAGTTGTTGAATGGATAGATACACAACGATACACACACAGGTAGGTAGGTAGGTAGTTACGCGAGTTGGGAGATGGTAAACAAGTACGTTGGCAGGTATGTAGGAAGCTGCAAAGCAGGTGGTAGGTATGTAGGTAGGAAGAATGGTGTTCAGGTAGGTAGAAATGTGTTTAGTGGGGAGGTACGTACCGTACTATAGGTACCGTAGGTGGCTAAGTGGCTGGCAGGTTGGAAGGTAAGAAGGTACAAACAGACATGCAATCAAATAAATAATACACCGATCACACGTGCCATCACAAAACCAACACTTTCCCATTCCTGGACATGCCACAAGAAGCCCGTTTATGTGACCCGTGGCGTGAGGCGCGACGACAGGTAATGACAGGACACAAAGTGAGTTATGCACGTACCCCTGCAACATTGATCAACACCGGGATTGATCACCAGTCTAACCTTATCCTCAACATCCTTCCATCACAATTCCTCCCCAGTCTGTAGTACTATGGGTCACAAAGTATCGGTGCACAGGGGATCCGATGCTTACCGAAAACATTCGAACTGCTGTAGGCTACATTACCAACGTCACATTGTGTATTAACAGTGTCTGTTTATGTAACCATAACATTTGCTAAAAGGTTTTCAAGAGGATATTGCTAGTTGGCGATAAATAACACCTCCAGAAATCAAGGCTACCAAAGTGTGGTGGGTCGGACAATAATATATCAGTGACCTTCGTTCTGTGTTCCTAAGTGTTTCACACATATTGCGCACTGATACTTTTGTGACCCATTGTACAAATTAATGTGGGTCGAATCGATGGCGAAGGAGATTGGTGGATTTATTTTACTTCGTTCTTGCTACAGCACTGTCGTTTGGACTCATTTAATTTACTACACATAATCTAACAGAACATTGTACCTAAGTCTACAAGTTACCGTAACAGCACCACAAATAAACAAATAAAAGTGAAACCCAATACAAACGCTATATAATGGTATATTTAACCCAGCTCCAAAGATGTTACGACTGATACGGTATCTACCAGTAATTTACAACACTGAATCGTTACGTCTTGACTGGATTGTTCTTGTTACCATCAGACGTTCTTCTTCACGCTGCAGATTACTGAACTGGAGGGGTCATATATACCGCTCCATTACAAGAGGTCTCTCCTTTGTTGATAAAATCGTCTGGAGATGGGTCTAAATAATTCCATGGTCTGCATCATAGCGAGTGCTGTTGAATTTTATGCCACAACTCCTCAGGCTCCTATGACTAAATCTCAACGGGATAAAGTAGTCTGGCTTTAACTGAAGGGGAAAAAAAAATGACCGTGTTTAGGTTACTGATGATGGTTACTAGTATTAACACTCAGACTCCTACTGCTCACTCTCAAGCTCCCAGGACTCACTTTCAGCTGAATTAGATCACCCGGCGCTTGTCGGAATAAAATATCCAGGTTGTTACGACCATCAAACATTTTTAACTGCGGAAAAAGTAATGAATGAAGTAACGTGTACATGAAATTTGTAAAGCAGAGACCGTGTGTGTGTGTGTGTGTGTGTGTGTGTGTGTGTGTGTGTGTGTGTGTGTGTGTGTGTGTGTGTGTGTGTGTGTGTGTGTGTGTGTGTGTGTGTGTGTGTGTGTGTGTGTGTGTGTGTGTGTGTGTGTGTGTGTGTGTGTGTGTGTGTGTGTGTGTGTGTGTGTGTGTGTGTGTGTGTGTGTGTGTGTGTGTGTGTGTGTGTGTGTGTGTGTGTGTGT
>NC_137043.1:31145746-31218246 GCF_032717465.1 Coenobita brevimanus | reverse complement strand
AGTATCCCGAGCTTCAACTTTTTCAATTTCTATATACCGAGAACAGTTCTCACAGCAAAGGAGATTGGTCAAACCTCCTTGCCTCGAAGGCGCAAGTCTCAGTCTGTAGATGCGGTGAACTACAAATAACGTTCCACTTTTTGCCACAGTCGAGTAAACTTGATGAATATATCGTTGGTGATTGCTATAACAGAGCAGATGGGAATGCAGGGTTTGTGGTGGAGGGACAGGGCAGAAGGTAGGAAGAAGGCGGAAAGCGGGACACTTGTAAACAGAGGAGGTATCGTGTGTGTGTGTGTGTGTGTGTGTGTGTGTGTGTAATTCACCGGGTCGGTCAGGATCACTTGATGGTCGTGATCGTCAGCTTTTACCCTCCCGGAAGGGAGCTGAGAGCTCAGATAGTCCGATCTAAGGGCAAGGCTGTGACCTTCACACACGCACACACCCGTCCCCTTGCTCAAGGGGGACAGTAACCACCCACTTCGTCAGTGAAACTTTTCGCAACCTGAGCGAGGCGCGAACTCCCGTCCACCAGTTGGCAAGCGAGAGCGTTACCACTGCACCAGCGAGCGGTGTGTGTGTGTGTGTGTGTGTGTGTGTGTGTGACCATTACTGCTTACAATTTAATAGCCTACTACTGAAACACTGAATGTACCAGTATGTCAGTGTCACATGTATTCCAACAGTGTGAAATATATAGCACGTGGGGAGATGATTAGAGAGAAGCTGGAAACTGGCTAAAGGACTGGTGTAGTTGTACTCTTGCTTAAGTAAGCGAAATAAAATCACGCTCCTGCTCAAATCACATGGATTAACTACTTATTAGTCAAACTGGTAGATTATGTATGGGTTATGATAAAGGGAACATATAATGAGTGGATTACCAGAGTGAGATGAAAAGGCAGTACTGTCTTTTTAAACGACTATGATCAAACATTTCTTTGGTTTCGGCAGATTTGCCGTACAATGCTGTTAATTCTAGCAAATTCTCTTATATTTCCTTAAAATTAACATTAGACTGTGAACGAACTTACTAAATTTTCTATCTATCGACGTAAAGGAGTACTTTTAGCACTGCGCTTTTGGAAGAGCTGCAATAGTTCTGAGGCATTCATTTTAAAATCACTTACATCTACAAATCTCTGCTTCCACTCACAAATCAATAACCTAATATTTTGAGAAATGTGTATTGGGATATTTATGTTAATGATTACATAATCAATACATTAGAACTAACGAAAGTCAGCCCACACAGCACTTTATAGCACACTTGAAGTCTCCTCTCCACGGTCCCTTGACGACCCTCAAGTACCTTTTGCTTTCAGTCAACCATGTAATCCTTTAGCAAAAACTAAAAGCCGGAAATCTGTCAGCAAGCGCAAGGAACCCATTCACGAACAATGCCGAAATGGCGGAAGGGCGCCATTCGTCATCCTGGACCAGCGGAAGTACACGTACCAAAACAGCCATTGAAGTACCGCTGACTTACCTCCTCACTTAATCTTCCGGTCCGCTCGCATGCCCACTTTTCCGTTGTGCCTGTATCGATTACTCATTACCTGAGGTTCATACTTCATCCTTCGACTGTGGAATGCTCGTGGTTTATGCCCCTTGTGCCAAGTTTACGTGTCGTTATGGATACAGTTCCGTGACCATGACTGGCCAATCCGCTTGTTAGTTTTTATTTTTTATGTCCTATATTCCCTGAGGTTTAATTTGCCGGGTTGAGTACAGGAGGTTATCTTTACTGTGATGGCGTATTTTTATCTTATTCTTGCTCTCTACAGACGATTTTATTTCAATTGGGAGAGGCCTTTTTTGAAACGAACAGCTAAATACAAATTCAAATCCATCATCTTTGTGGGGGTGGAAGGTGATTCCTAGCAAAATTACCACGTTTCTGTTCATACTCATTATCAGATTTTCAAACGTATCGCCGAATCCCTCTTTCTACTAAAATAATTCTGTGATAACACATACGGTATGCAAGACATTTACTGCGCATTATTTTGTATATAAGGTGATTCTTATACTACTGGTAACCACTGGTCTGTCGAAGACTGGGGGAGGTAGCTCACCACGTCCCCTATAAATCCATGCCTGAAATATAACCTTTATTAATCCCTTCAGTATTATGAGGCCCTTCTAACATGAATGAAATCGTCAGGTAGTAGCATGAAATTTTAAAAATCATGTCCATGAGTTGAAGGGATTAATGACTACGGAATAATACTGAACAGAATACAAAGAGTATTAATTGCGAGTCAAACGCTTGCAGGCCAAACTATGACGGCTGGAATGGCCAGTCTGATACATCCGCAAAAGATATCTATATAAACCCGTCCTCGTTTATCTAAGTTCGGTTTCTAATATAATTAGAAAGATGACCAAAGAAATGAACAAAACTTCACTGAATGTTGCTGCAGATACTTTTTCCATCCAGTCAACTTAAACGAGGCAGGTTAATTCTTTTAATTTGTGTATTAGTTTAGTGCCGTGTAGATGCTAAATGTAATAAACGTAAACTCTACTTTGGATATTAGCACGTATATTCATCCAAAATGTCTGGGAATGCCTGACAGAAAATTATTATTCATCCCACATGCCAGGGAATGCTTGACGGAAATTTATTATTCATCCTACATGCCTGAAAATGCTTGACGAAAAATTATTCTTTATCCTACATGCCTGGAAATGCTTGACGGAAAATTATTAATCATCTTACATGTCTGGAAATGCTTGACGGAAACTAATTATTCATGCTATTTGCCTGGAAATGCTTGACGGAAAATTATTATTTATCCTACATGCCTGGAAATGCTTGACGGAAAATCAGGGTCATGCAAGCTACTAGATTTTCCTAGCATACTCTTCCACGCAAATCAAGTATAGCTTGTTGTGACTGGTGATGGCAAGATGCTCGCTTTGATACCAGAGTTAGAATGAGTTTAGAGAGCCCTTTTACACTGAAATTTTTGTATTTTGTCAGTACTATGCATTTTGTCTCTTCTCAGCTACTTTCCTGGAAGCATTGAAATTGTCTGTGCCTGTCTGTCTGTCTCGTTCCTTTCTGTTCTTTCTTTTCCTCGCTCGTTTTATCGTAACAGCATTCTTGGACAATTTGTATTTATGACCTTGAGTTTTAAAAACCTTAACTTCGTTTCTGACTAAATGGCTTACGAGCCAACATTCTCTCTCTCTCTCTCTCTCTCTCTCTCTCTCTCTCTCTCTCTCTCTCTCTCCGTCAGCTTATCCCACTCTTATCATCTTTATCATTAATTCTAAAACAAACCTCTTTTCATTTACCTCACCTCAATCTGTCCCATACATAATAAAAACATAATATACTTAAATTCAAACTATATAACAATCTACATGCCTTCACCCACATTTCCCTATTCTGAACTCAGCTAATTAATTTTATCCACTCTTATCTAACCCAGTCAATCATAACTGGCTACCTTAACCTAACCAGTTCTAACTTCAATTATGAAATCCACCCTAACCTTAGCCTAACTTAACCTTACATTAACGTAACTAGACAAAGCTATCTAATCTTATTTAAATCACTCTAACCTACTCTAACCTCATCAACATACACCATCCTAACCTATGCTGACCTAACCTTGCCTCCCGACTACCACTAATCCATGCTAATATAGTTTTCCATTTTCACCAGTCACCTACAATATATAATCCAAACCTAAGTCAACCTCATTTAACACTACCTTCACCCCTAGTTCAACATTACCTAACCTCAGACTCTCTCACCTCACCTATACAACGCATCCTAACATCAACCAACCTATTTTGACCTCCCTACCCTAATTCCATCCTAATTTAACTATCTCTGACCCTATTTATTTAAATTAATATAAACCCAGTCAATTTAACCTATCCTCATTCAAAATATCTTAACATTAGGTGAATATGTAGCCTCAGATACATCCATCCTATTCTCAGCTGACCCAATGTAGGCTACCCAACCCCTAACCTAATTTCATGCAAACTAAATCTAACCTTACCAATTTAATATAATACTGACCACGGACGACTTAACCTTAGATAATCCACCCCAACTTAACCTAACTTTACTCAGCCGTTCTAAACCTACCCAACTCTGACCTCTCTTAATTCTTCACACCCTTATCAAATTAAAACTTAATGACACAAGTATAATCCATCCTGATCTCAGCTAACCTAACCTAATTTACCCTGGTGTAGCCAGCTCTTATCTCACTTAATCTACCCTTGCCTGATCAATGCATACGGTATGTAAGCTCACTATTTAAGTCAATTTGGACCTTATCCAAACCAACCTACCTTTAGTTAACCAAATCTAACCTAAACAAGTCTAATCTTTCTTAATCTCTCCTAACCTGGCCAAATTACATATAAGCTCACCAATATAAATCCATCCAAACGTAGCCCAACCCAACCTGACCTCAGCTGACCTACCTGTAACCTAAGCTAAGCAACTAATTTCTCTCACTCTATCCTAGCTTGACCAACTCCTATCTAAGCACACCAATATAAATCCATCTAAACCTAGCCTAACCTATATCTAACCTAACCCAACCCAACCTAACCTCAACTGACCTAACATGCTTTTTTTCCCACCCTCCACCCCACCCCAAGCAGGGATGGGCTCGGGCAGCAGCAGTCCCAAGGCGCAGGACGGTGTGGGCGGCGGGGTAGTGGGCGGGGAGGGTGAGGCGGTGTTCCAGCAAAGACCCGCCCATATCAGGTTGGAGGGCAAGACGGAGAAGGACAATGGCGAGCAATTTACAGACATCTCGTACAGTGATCTCGGCTTTATCATTACGCCCCAGGTGAGACGAAGGTGAAGTGGGTTAGATTGGTTAGGTGGTTAGACTGATGGATGAGAGAGAGAGAGAGAGAGAGAGAGAGAGAGAGAGAGAGAGAGAGAGAGAGAGAGAGAGAGAGAGAGACTGTATTCGGTTAGCGTAATCTCCATCATCTCTTCAGCCCACTGACATCTAAATTTACTAACTTTGTAATGCTGGTCAACTTAATTCCCACTGAAGAGGTTCAATTTTCTCCTCCAATACTTCAGCTTGTGGACGTTGTTTCTATGTTACTCTGACTAACGCCTGACTTCTTTTCAGCTCTTGGCCTAAAAGGATGAAGTTAAGTACTTAGTCAGACTGAGCTGGGCAAAATTAATGCCTTGATGTTTAAGTTATGGAGTTAGCCTGATAAAATTTCGCACAATATGTCGATGTTGTATGCCGAAGTTATGGATTTTACATAAGAGGTTAAGCTAGGCTAAATTATAATGAGACAGAGGTAAGATTCCGTTATGAGTTTAGTCAAATCGAGTTAAATTAGAATTAGCTGGGGTTGGTTAGAATAAGGTGCATTTTGATGTGATAATTATTAAATTAAGAGTCTGGATGATTAGGTAATCCTATGGAGTCACAAACTGGATTATGTTCAAAGAAGGATAAATAGAATAAATTTTTACCTCAGCAAATGGGGTTGGAGGTGGTTAGGAATTCACTTGTGTTTGTCTGTTTGTTTGTCCACACATTATTTCCAAAAGTTCTCAATTAATTTCAACGAAATTTTGTGGATGGGAAGGCCATGCGCCCAGAAAGAATTGATTACATTTTGGGGCAGATCCGGATCCTGCAATGGCATTGGCGGAGGTATGCGCTCTTTAAGTGCTATTTTTCTAAATAAGACTCAGTGTCTCATGCATATAGTTCAGATGCAATTGGACTGCAAGTGGTAAAACAGTTCACTGCTGACCAAAGAGACGCATGATCGCTCCCTGGCGGAGGAATAGAACAGTTTGGGTATTTTAAATACAGTAACGGATCTTCCATAGAATCCATGGCCGTGACTAGAATACCTTGCTAATACCATCATACCAGTCGTCAAAAAGATATTCTTAGCATGGAGTTAATACAAACGGTGCGTATCAGCGTCCAAGGGATGATATAAAACGGCTGCACGCAGAACTCAGTCGATGCAATGAGTCAAATACATTAAAAAAAAAAAAAAAAAAAATGTACATGGTTGTAACTTACAAAAATCTACAAATCAATCTTAATGGTCTGTGTCCACAGAGCAAGAAGCTGACCATCAACAACAACTACCAGAACAGTCCTGACACCGTCTCGCCCAACTCATCATCACACAATTCTCCGCCAGCATCACCAACATCTAGAACCACGGTCGGCCTTAGTGTTGTTGTTATCATCATTATTATTATTATTATTATTTATTATAATCATTATTATTATTATTATTATTATTATTATTATTATTATTAACATACTACTACTATTACTACTACTATCCTGTCGGGAATTGGATTATCTGAGCCATGACTGATAATTTTTGCTGAAACAAACTGGAAAGGAAACTGCATCAAAAGACCTCGTCACCCCATCACTCCGATGACATAGCTTTTTTTTTTTTTATTATTATTGCTGCTATCAGTGTTTTTCAGTGCAGAAGAGACTTTATGAAGTGAAAAGGTTAAAAATTGACTTAATTAACCCTTTCAATATTTGGTATATCCATTAAGTCGAATCAAGGAGTGTGGAGATAGCAAGAACAAACTAAACAATACGTCATCGGAATGACGGGGTTTAGCCCAGTAGAATACAAGCCAAACAGTGATTGAACTTGCGTTGGATTAATAACCCAACTAAACTGATCAACTTACCCACAGGTGCATGACGACCAAGACTGTGATATCGTGAGCAGCGAGGTGGAAGGCGGCAACAACAGGTCGGGTTACAACACTAGTAGCAACAGTAGCAGTTGTGGCAGCAGTACCAGTAATGGCAGCAGCAGCAACAGTAGTCTGCCAGGAATAACATTGCAACACCGCTCCAGCAACAGCAGCTTTACGATGTCACAGCTGCCCGGAGCCGCCTCGCATGACCCGCCAGCACCAAACAATTTAAACGACCTCACACTGGAAGAAATTTCGCCTTAGTTCTCTTCCTTCGTCCAAGTGTGATATGTAGAGTGAAGAAGCATGGGGTCCGCCTTAAGCTTTATAAAATCCTCTGACGGTAGCTGCCGCCCAATATTTTTAATGACCTCACAATGGAGGATATTTTTCTCTTAGTTCTTTTCTTCCCTCTTATTCTGGACCTGGATTCATTAACAATCCTTTGATCCAGTGCCTCTCGTTATGTCTCCTTTTTTTAATGCAAAACAAAAATGGTTTACGACAGGGAAGTGAACGTATGAGCTATTGAGTGAGGATGAGTCAGGTCTGTCACAAAATTGCATAGAATCGTCTTATGGTAGGAACAAATAAATTTAAAGTATCACTGTGATGAACAAATAAATCTTCAGGCGGTACAAAGACAGGATGGTAACATCTACTGTACGCTCCTTAAAATCCGCCAATAGGAAAATTCACAGGCCATGTCTGAACTGAAGCAAAGACATGAAGCTACCAAATCCTATAAGAACATTATGGTTAAAGTCAAAATCTCATCCCTCGTACTTCTCTCTGCAAATTCGCACAGTCCACAGTCCACTGCACTTTACGGTAAAAATGTATACATACCAACCCCACTTTATTAATAAACATTGATATACTGTTTTCATCTAACTTTAATGAATATAGATACGTACCACCCCCATTACACTGAAAAATTAAAAATACACCATCCACACTATACCGAAAAACATACCCTCCAGTACCCAAGCCATAAGTGCAATAAATACATATATATAAAACCAAATACATACATATATATATATATATATATATATATATATATATATATATATATATATGAAAGATAGACAGATAGATAGACAGATAGATAGACAAATATAGATACAGATAGACAGACAGATAGATAGACAAATATAGATAGACAGATAGACAGACATAGATAGACAGATGAATACAGATACAGACAGATATAGATATACAGTATATATACATATATATTACCGAAAAAATGTAAAATCTAACGTCAGTTTACTGGAAAAATGTTCATTGCTTTTCCATATGTACGGTACTAATTCATCCACTGTGACTTTACTCGTCTGTTCTCCACGAAACACTACTAGAAGTACGAGCAATGTTGTACTGTACTTCTAGTTGAGATAGTGATATATATATATATATATATATATATATATATATATATATATATATATATATATATATACTCTATGAAACACAGAAACCGAGTATACTATTTGAATACGCACCCACACAGCAAGTGAAATGTCCCTGACAGGTGAGGAAGCAGGACCACACTATATGGCCCCCTATACACCAGGCCCCTCTCTCAGCAAATGGTGATTCTCTTGTCCCAGGTAGCCTTCCTGGTCTTACTGAAACGTGGAGTTCTGCTTTGGTTCCACTCTCCCAGCTCAGTCTGAAATATGAGCCACACTGAATAAAGAACTGGATCTTGAAATTGGCTAGAACATATTACACTAGGGTCAAGTGTTGGCCTAAAAAAAAAATAAATAAATAAATAATAAGCTACGTTGGATCTAAAGCTGGGATGAAGGTGGAGCGAGGCTGGGATGAGACGAGGCCTGGAACAGAAGTTCCAGTGAATCAAATGCTGGCTGGAATAAAAGTTAAGCAAGGAGAGCTCAGGTGGAATGACTGCTCGGCTGAGACAAGAGCAGGGCTGGAACAAGAGCTACTTTGGAAAAAGAGTTGGGCTGGAACAAAAGCTAAACTAAAGCAAAAGATGAACTTCAATACTTGAATAAGAGAGGGATATAAGTTGGCTTACATCAAAAGTTAAACTAGTTCAACAGCTTGCTAACATCCATCAAAAACTGGACTGATTTAAGACCTTGGCTGAATGAAGAACCGGGCTGAAATACTGAAATATGAACCTGGCAGATTCATGAGATTGGTTGGCTAAAGAGTCTGGTTATTTAAAGAGGTGGGTAATTAAAATTTGGAGTAGCAGGGAACTGGACTGGATCACAAGTTGGTGTGTTCTCAGAGCTAGGGTAGACCAAAGGTGGTCTGGAACACGAACCTGCCTGGCATCAGCTGGGACGAAAGAAAAAGCTGAAATGGGTGAAGAGTTTTGTAAGACCACGAGCTAAATTAGACTAAGTGCTATTATTATATGATAATATAATCTCCGGTCACCTGAAACTCTGGTGAAAGTGGGCCTCATAAAAGCTGTATATAATCATAATGTAAGTGTATAGACCCTATTCCATGAAAAATAAAATCATACTCTATAAGAAAACTGACAATCTAGTACAATCACAGGCTTTGTAATTAGTACTGTGTTTTAATAATGAGCTGTGTCTTCACGGTTTCTTCATGGTACCATTTATTTAAACATAACGGACTTTTGTCATATTTTGTTGCATTTCATTTCATCGGGCACTGTAAACTCCTTCAGTTCGATTACGTGTTTTTTTTTTCTTGCTATTACTTTACTCGGCTCAGAGAAGACCTTTCATACTGAAGGAGTTAACGACGGCTATATTTAATCCCTCAAAAAAGTCTCTCCTTGGATGAAATAAATCGTCTGGAAGTAACAAAATAATAATTCAAAAAAAGACAATGGAGGGGTTAATGGCTCTTCTATTTTTCGTTTTACTATATTAGAATTTAACCAACCTTATTTATTAGGTGGAAATAGCCTTAAGATGATGATGATGATGAATGAGTGTTGTGTTATTGGTTCTATTTTGTGCTTAGGTTTGCCGGTTCTCGGATTCTGTATACATATCCCATTTATTAACTGAGACAGGGCGGTGATAATAAATTCTACCTGCACATTCAAAATCAAGAGATCATCCTTTTTCTCTCTCTCTCTCTCTCTCCCTCCCTCCTTTACCTTGTTAATAATTCTGTTTTCCTCTTCATACTGAGGACGTCTGTGTATAAACGTCCCACTCCTTTTTTCCTTCACTTCTTTCTTCTGTCAGTCAGTCTCCTCTTCCTCCCCTACTCCCTTGTTTTCTCTTACTCCTCTTCCATCTTTTTTCTTCCACTTCCTTACATTCCTCCGCCTTTTTCACGTCTCTCCTTTATGCTCTTTCATTTCTCTCTCTCTTCACCATTTCTCTCCCATTTTTCCACCTGTCCCTCATTCTTGTTCTCCCTTTCTTCATTCTTCTTCATTCTCTACTTGCAGAAATGGATTTGGGAAAGAGGGGGATGGGGGAAGGGGGCAACCACTTAGAGACCTCCTCCACGCAAGGTTCTCCTTCATCCATCTATAAATTATTCAGTCACTACAATATTCAGATAAACACACAATGATTCACTTTCCCTAAACCTTGTAAATGTTTAGTACTATATAACATTTCAATTTCCAAACGACAAACATAACATGGCAGGAAATTGCTTGCGAACTTAAGCACGTAGCAGTATTTAACACTAACTACCCTTGCGGTTGCTATAATGTCATGTGAACTGAACTTTATATTTTGCAAGCAAGCAGAGAGGCAAAACTGTTCGATCTATTTTGAGAGAGAGAGAGAGAGAGAGAGAGAGAGAGAGAGAGAGAGAGAGAGAGAGAGAGAGAGAGAGAGAGAGAGAGAAACGTGTGAAAGTCGCTTTTGTTTTCGACCTGTATCCCATGCCATTAATAACATTCCTGTATCTCATGCCATTAATAAAAGATATATGTAAAATAATCTTGCTTATTTTTTAACTCAACCATTCTTTCCATAAATCTGGTAAATTATAACGAAATATATACTACAATTTCAGATGAAGAACCATCCCTTGAGGTACAATAACGTCTATTCCATTTTAAACTAACAACCGCTGGACAATTTATACAGCTTAGAAGTTAACTGATGTTGCTAATTCATCTACTCATCTAGCAGGGTCACTCTTAAGCTTAATAACACAGTCTAACACAACAAGACTGGCTAAACCCGTATTCTTGTAGGCAAAGGCAAAGGAAGCTCACTAACCCTTTCTTCTTCCTGGCTTATATTCATGGCACTTTAGTTTTTCCTTGTATCTTCTCAACACAAATCATACAGATGTTAGAATTACAAATAACATGAAAGATAATTAATGTGCTGTATGGCAAACAAACACAAAAGAAAGGTACTATCTGAAGCCTCCTTAACCCAGCAAAATACGAGCCTTATCCCTTTCAGTCCTTTGACGTGCTTTACCGATTTATCCCTCTTACCTCCATCCGACTTCAATGCAGATTTTGGGAGACATCTGGTACTGAAGGGGATGATGATGGCTACACCTAACTCCTCCCGTTCAGAAAGTCTCTCCAATGCTGAACAAAACCGTCAAGTGGTTGCAAAAAAGGTATACAAAAAATCGACACCGGATTGAAGTGACTAGGCTGGTACGGAAAATTTGCCACGCTGTCTCCTTAACTGGCGAAAATACAGCTTCAGAAGTCCTAGTTCCGTGCTCTTAAGGGACTTTAAACTTCTCTGCTATAGCAAAATATCTGCATATTACACTTTAGTACTGTCTGACAGGTTATACGAGAATATATTTTTACACATCAACGCGGGAGCTGGGGAGGGACGTCTTCAAGTGGTTGCAACGATGTAAGTGGGAGATGGTGTTCCCGGTGATACAGAATTCCCTCAGCCATCTCCCCCAAGCCCTGACAGATAGACGGAGGACTGCAGAATGCTTTGGCTTGCAGTCCACTGCGCTTACATTCAGATGACCATGCAGATGAAATTATTACTACTATTACTATTACTACTATCATTGACGCAGAGTGCACAAATAATAAAAGATAATATTATCGTTCCAATTTCAGAAATAAACTGGTATGCAAGATCTGCTGCACTAGGAGGGCGAGTTGCTACAAGACTTATTAAGCTCACGACAATACAACCCCAAAACTCGCATCGTTACTGTTGGACGTGAATGCCAAAATATCCATAAAGTATTCAGTTACCCATCATCAACGCTGTCAAGTAGGTGTTGGACTGTGAGATTACGACTCACAAATGGCGCCTGGGAACGTCACACCTCCCTAACTCGTCTCTTATGGTTTGATGTTGTTCTGGTTTGTGGAGGTGGCGTTTGGGTGTTGGTTCCGGCGTAGGCTTAACTGTAGTGCGAGTATACTGTAAATCTGATGGTGCGAACACTGGGACACTAAGACTTTCTTTTTTATGATAACTCCTACTTATATTATAAATATTACCGTCCTCATCTATTATTTTCGTCACTGTTAAGCCTATTACTTTTGCTATGATGATTCTAGTTACTATGCTGCAATATAAATACTGTCACAACTGTCATTAACATTCCCCCCTTCATTTTTCACACCAACATTCTTGCGGTCATTACAGTTACGATTATCTTTACCATCTGAACTAGTTACCAATTGATTAACTTCAATACAATGACGCCTTTCCTCTTATCTTGTTATTACACCATTATATTCAGTCTCTGAGATCTTTAGAAATGAAGTTCGAAAAAATCTCTAAGTTGAATAAATTTGTCCAGACAGCAAAAATAAAATGTAAAGGACGTATCTGACTGGGGGTAACGCATACGGCTGTTCGTAAAATGAATAAAAATCGTCTGGAGGTAAAATGCTTATAATGAGAAGAACGTTATGGTAGAGAGAAAATCTCTTACGATGGGGAAGTCTTTTAAACTTTATTTTGTTCATTCCGGACGATTCTTTTCAGCTAGAAGTCTTTCGTGCTGAAGAGATTAATGAAAACTGCATTTAACGATTATCTCTTATGCTGAATGAAATCAACACATCAAAAATAAAATAAATACGTCACCGTACTAAAAAGATTGACAGGAAGGCATTTACAAACCGTCTGTGCAATGTCATCTCTTCCCACCATTTGACACTAACCCAGACGCCACACAAACCGAAAACACACCTCTGCCGGGGTCTTCAATAAATCGCCTGGAGGTAGCATAAGGAAAGTGAAAAACACACCATTATACTATGATGATTATCAAAGGGACTGAGAAAGCGTCCGCGTTTTTCATCATCTCCCGCCAACTGAGCTTTCACTTCCTACCAGGAGAATATTTTATTTTTAACGCCAACTGACCTTTCACTTCCTCCCTGGGGAATATTTTTACCTTTGACTCCTTCAGCACAAGAATGCCTTTTGTATCTTGTTTGTATTTCTGGCAGGGTGCTGGAAAGGGACACCTTCATGTGGTGGCATCGGTATGTGTGAGCTACTCCACTGCCCGGTTATACAAACGTTCCTGAACTCCCTGTTCCCGATAGACGAGTGATGGAACGAAGGAGGGTAACTTCAGCTTGTTCACGTTCATGAGCCTGGAGTTGCAACTACTGCTGCTACTACAGCTACTACTACTTCTAGGCTACTACTACTACAACTACCACTACTACTACTACTACTACTTCCAGACGATTTTACCCAGACTAGAAGAAAATCCCAGTCATGAAGCTACATCTAACCACTAAAGTTCAGAGTCACCTGAGCTTAATATAATCGTCTGGAGACTGCAAGAATAAACCGAGAAAACATGTCATCGTACTGAATGATTCAGAGAAAAAACCGGCGCCGAAGCCTTTAATATGTTATGATTTTTCGTACCGAAGGTTATTCTGCAAGTCACAAATATTTCCTTTCCTTCCTTTTTTTTTTAAATGCAAATCTGAGCTTCGAGACAAGTTACAACATACACATCTCTGCCAAAACCTTCAATAAATATGATTTTCAGGGCGCTGATTGCATTGAGCGGGTTACAGCTCTCTCTCTCTCTCTCTCTCTCTCTCTTCCTTTAAGAGAAAATACATATGTGTAGACTTTCAATAACATAGGATTTCTTATGGACCGGATTCACGATTACGTTATGACATTCTTGCAAGTTTTTTTTTTTTTTTACCTTACGAGAAAATCTTATTCTAAGCAACGTGTCAAAGTCAAAAGTAACACCCTTGAGGAGGATACAACCCCCTTGAAACCTCCATTACGTTAGGATTTTCTGAAGCCGGAGTCACCGACGGAGCAAACAACACGGCGGAAATAAAGGAACAAGACAGTTTTAAAAGTAACATTCTGCTGAGAGAGAGAGAGAGAGAGAGAGGGGGGGGGGAATTTGACGTGACAGACGTGACTGCAAAGCCTGAAAAACAAGCGCGTTAGTCCACCACATGCACTGAGAGAGAGAGAGAAAGAGAGAGAGAAAATCTGACAACAGTGACATTCGACGTGACTGAAAAGCCTAAAACACAAGCACATCCGTCCACCACATGTCCTGCGTCACGCCATGAACCAGTCGATGGGGTGGGTGGGAGTAAAAAAAAAAAAAAAAAAAAAAGTGGTAAGCAAAGGACTGGGCAGGGTGGGCTGGAATATTGGTGTGTCGTGGGTCTGGGCAGGAAAGTACAAGTACACCCTCTAAAAATGGGTGTCATGGGGCTTAGTGGTGTAAGTGCACAGAATGTAATGAAATGGGGAGGGGAGGGGGATAAATAAATGGGCGTGAGGGAAAAATTAATGAGTGAAATGGTGGAAATGTGGTAGGATGCGGGAAAGAGTCATGAGAATACATCCTCTTTTAATGGGTGCTAAAGGGTCATTAGAATACACCCTATTTTAATGGGTGATACTGGGTCATGAGAAAACACCCTTTTAATGGGTGCTAAAGGCACATGAGAATACACCCCCTTTTAATGGGTGCTAAAGGGTCATCAGAATAAACCCTCTTTTAATGGATGCTATAGATTTATGGTTTCAATACTGTTTTAAAAGGTTCGCCAATAAGAGGACGGAGAAAAACTCACGTTGCTCTCTGGCAGCCTGCCATGTTGTGATGCAGGCAAAGAGGAAATAAAAGCTGCACAATATTCGACATAAGAACAATATAAAAAGAAATAGTCTGACCACTAATATTCGGCATGAGAGAAAACTCTGAAAGATAAAGTTGGTAATCTCCCGACGTGATGAAAAATTTTGCAACTAAGGAAGGGAAAAGCCGCAAGCGTTTTATTTTGGCGGGAGAGAAGTAAAAAAATAAATAAATAAATAAATAAAGGTTAAAGCATCTACCAGACATAAAAATCTACGTCAGGGAGTCCAGAATGTCTTAACTGTGAGAAAAAGGATTAAAAAATGGAAATGAAGCAACAAGTGTCTGAATTCAGTGTGAAGACAGTAGAAAAAAAATCTGACATTTAACATGACAGAAACGCTTCAGAAAAAAAAGATCCTAAATTTTATTTCTAAACGTGACAGAAAAGTTTAAGAAAAAAGGAAAACAAAAAGGCGACCCACATTTTTTTGTGTGTGTGAAATCTGGAGCGCAAGCAAAGTTTGTCCCGCATGCAGCTGGTAAATAAAGAACTGGGGTGAGTGGAGAAGTTCAAGGATTTGGGGTGCGAGAGAAGGAGGCAGGAGAGGGGGGTGGGTGAAAGGAAGCCGGAAGGAGGGAAGAGGGGAGAGGGCGGAAGAGGAAGGGAGTGGGAGAGCGGGTGAGAGAAGGAAGGAAGGAAGGACGAGGGGGAGAGAGAAGGAGGCAAGAAAGGGGATGGGAAAAGGGAAAGCGGGAGGGGAAGAAGGAAGAGAGAGAGAGAGAGAGGGAGTGAGAAGTGGAGAGAGAGGGATCATGAGAGTGGAAGTAGACGGGAAGAGGTATGGAAAGGAGAAGGGAGAAGAACGAAAGGCAAGAAGCGCAAGGGAAGAAAAACGGGAAGGAGAGAGGAAGAAGCAAATAAGGAGGAGGAGTAGTGGGAGAGGGGGAGACAAATGAGTGGAGGAAGAGGAGATGGGAAAGGGAAGAGCAAGGGGAGGGAGAAGGGGAGAGGGGGAGGGAGAGACACCATGAGAGGAGATATAGTAAGAGAGGTGAGTGTAGGAGAGAGGGAGAATGACATAGGGAGGGGTGGGGGAGTACTTGGGATGAAGAGAGAAGGGATGGGAGGTACGAGAGGGGGAAGGTCGGTCATGAGAGAGGGAGGGGGACATGCTGGGGTGGGGGAGAAGTTGGGCGAGGGACGTAATGGGGTGAGGGGGGAAGTGGGGGTGGAAGGGGATGTGAGTCGATGGGCGTTAATACGGGATGAGCTGGGGATAGGCGGGAAGTGATCGATAGTGGAGACTCGGATTTGCTACGATCCGGCAGACTGAGTGACGGAGAAGAGAGGGAGAAGGAAATTGAGATTCTGAGGGAGGAAAGAGAAAGTGAACTGTGTTGTAACTGAGAGCGAGAGAGAGAGAGAGAGAGAGAGAGAGAGAGACTGGATGGAAAAGGGAGAGTAAAGAGAGGGGAAATGTGAGATACACAAAAATAATAATCCTAGTTACGAAGAATGTAAATACTTAAAAAATAAAATTTATACTCTTCAAGGAAGGCAGGAAACGGAAATTACTTCCGTGTAAAGAGACTGCATTTTTTTTTTCATGTTTCCTATTAATGAGACGGTAAATTTCGTGAATACTATTAAAAAAAACATGAAACATATATATATATATATATATATATATATATATATATATATATATATATATATATATATATATATATATATATATATATATATATATACCGAGAAAGGCAAGAATCAACAGTGACTTCCGCGTATATACTTTTTTTTCCCCGCACGTTTACTATGAATAAGACGGTCAGTTTTGTAAATACTTAAAAAATGCAACATATATCTTGAGAAAAGCAGGAAACAACACTGATCTCCGTGTACTTTACAAAGAACGTTTTTTTTTTTTTTTTAACTCGTACTATGAATGTGAGGGCAAACTACGCAATAAAAACGTTCAACATGCATATTTTATGAAGGGAAGGAAACAGCACTGGTTTTATAATATATAAATACTGCGATTTTTTTTTATAGATAGTATAATGGACGAGGATAAATATCGTGACAGATAAAAAATGCAATTAAAAAAAATCAAGTGACATTCTTAAGAATGCATGGTTCGTGACAGAAGCAGTGTTCGTGTGACCAAACATGTCAGGGAGTTATTTCTTTATTGTGATTTAATTTACCTTATTTTTTGCGTGAAGATGATGGGCGTGTCCACGTTCGATTCGGAAATTTCGTATCACTTCTTCCTTAGTTTCATTATCTATATATGATCTTCACAGTTTCTGCATGTTATCGATTCAAAGTACGCTGATAGTTAAAAAGCTAAATTTCTGTCTGAAGAGTATTAGGCATATAAGAAGAAAGCAATGGCAGTGTTTGGACTCCTAATTCTCATGTAATCACAGAAAGCCTCATAAATAAATGTAAATCTGCGGATGTAAATTATGCTAAGTCGAACATTGGGTATCGGATTTCCAGCGAAACATTATTTGACGAACGATAGTGTTATACGCTTCTCAACATTCATGAAAAAAAAAAAAAAAAAAAAAGATAAAGAAAAGAAAAAGTCGGTCCCCCTTTCTCTCTCTCTCTCTCTCTGGCAAATACGACAATTGTAAGGGGATAACACGGACGCCCTGACAGTGTAACACGGAAGGTCATCGATCCCCTATTACGTCACTTTCGTCACTTAAGTTACTGCTATGTTTCTGTTCAGTCACTGTTACGTTCTTTAGCAACTACGGCCATTATTACATCAATGGTACACATGATCAAAAACGTACCTTTACACTTTCATCTGTTAATGTTCTTCACTCTTCGTTTATGTGTATGCCTGCTATTTCTATTATCACCTCGTAAAGCATGGAGTTCATTCAACATGTTCAATATACTATCATTCAGGACTATTTGCCTTAGGAAGAAAACGCTTACAACAACAAAGCTCATTGTGAAATCATCAGTCACTAAAGATACGTTTTTGAGTGCGCGTTACTGCTTCATACGGTTATGTTACCATTACGTGAGTGTTAGGTCAGTTTTACGCTACTGCTACATCACTTACGTCATTGTTACCTTAGTGATATACTGTCACGAGTGTTACGTCGATTACGATGTTACGCCAATTACGTTACTGTTGCGTCAGTTTTCGTTACGTCATGGTTGCCTCACTGATGCGTTACTTATATGTTCTTGTTACGCTGTTACTACATTTATAGGCCAGTCACTTCACTTACGTCACAGCTACGTCGATTACCTCAGTATTACGCCACTGTTATGGAACTTACATCACTCTTACGTCATTAAGTTACCTTTACCTAGGTTACGTCATCATCATGCCATTGCTACCTTACTGCTTCGTCACTGTTAACTAATTACGTCATTATGTCACAATGGCGTTGCTGTGTCACTCAGTCTTAACGTGTTGCGTTACGGGTTCCTCTAATCACTTCAAGACCATGATATCATAATTATAAGCCTAAATATTTCTGCTGTTTTCTAAGAATTTTATTTAACGTGGGACAGGTTTTTCGAATTGGATAAGTTTAATGCAGTCTATATTAAACCTATTACTGCAATGAGTCTTCTGAAATTAAAACAACCGTTTAGTGGCATCAACAACTACAAAAATAAGTCCTCGGTTGCAAGAATTAACCATTTTAATTCGGTGACGTCTTCTAAATTCTGCTGTAGCTAATGTCATAAGATACGTACATCATTTCGCTTGGATGACATTTTCCGTTTTTTTTTTTTTTAACACTTTCCTGCGGCCGCTATATGATTTTATTCTGCTAGGAGAGATTTTTCGAACTGGGGGATCAAATAACCTTCCTTAACAGTTTCACTACCAGAGGTCTGCTTAGCTGAAAAATTAATCTGGACCTGGCCAAAATGAATAAATAAATAAATAAATAAAATATACTGAAAGGACGTCTCGTCAAAAATGGTCATTTAAACAACGGCTAAATTATTTTATTCAACTTATGGAAGCTGCCGACTGTGAAGAGGTTAAAGAAGGCTAAATAGAATCCCTCCAGTTCGAAAAAAAAAAAAAATCAGAAGCTGAATTAAATCGTCTGGAGATAACACGAATAAACTTAAAGACGTCTTTGGGCTGAATGAATTATGTTGACTCACTGAATCGGTCTTCTGTGGTACGATCTACTTACTAATATTATTATGATCCAATTTCCCTTTTACCATATGCAGGAATAAGCAGTAAGTAATCGGTGTCAGTGAGCCGAATAAAACCATGAGACTATTGCACACAGGAAGAAGAATTAGGAAACGGAAAATAAATGATCCATATTAACCCCTTAACTAGACATTTTTTGCGTGTGTGCTACCTCCAAGCAACTTCATTCAATTTCAGAAAACTCCCAGACTGAATGGGTATTTAAAAGCCAAAAATAATCTCCCCAGTTCGAAAAATCTTGCTTCAGCTGATCAATCTAGGGATAACTGCTTCAAAACCCGATCATAAACCAAACCTCTTTATCTGCCTATTTCTGCATAACCTTGAAACGTTAGAATAAACTACTTTCCCATGACGGCACTTTAATCTTCATTTGACAATCTGTACCAAGCACACAGTAAATTTTTTCTTTTCAATACAGCAAAAGAAGCTAGGCTCCACTTGAAAAATCCTATGGCATCCATTAAATTTTATCATAAAGTTCCACTGTTTTCCGGTAAAACGTTTCCCTTCACCACTGTCAGCGTTCAAATAGCGCGCTCACTTAAGTAAACACACTGTTCGAACTACGGAAGGACACGCCTTTACGTCACGAGTGGTTATCTAAGATACCAAACACATAACACACTTCTTCGTTGATGAAAGAGTGCACCGGATATATTAACTTCAACTCGTACGTTTTGACCATTATTTGATTCAAGAAATACATAGAAGCCAACAGGCCATGAACGGATTCGAACGCGCCCGTTTCCATGGCGACTATGTTTTGTAAACAAAGTCGGAAGTTATGCGAGCTCGATAGAGAATAGTGGTACTGGAAACTGAATATGAATTACAGAGGCAATTATTCTATTCGACCGTGATTACTGAAGTATGCATGACTGATATCTGTAAAAGGGCATTGGTGATAAATAATGTATGACTCTCTTATACTGTAGTCTCTTGTAAATAACGGGTGACAATCGAAGAAAAGTGAGCATCATGGGAGAAAAGTAAGTTTAAGAATTTCTTAACATAAGTATTTGCCCGTTTTTCTTTATCTCTGAACATATGAGCAATAGCTAACAATGATAAACATAAGATTTAGATAAGATGCAAAAATACCTTACCATTTCACCGCCTATTCTCTCTGGTTCTTTTCTCTATTTTTCTGATCACTTTTATAGCGATACATTGTTTACCACTGATTTTGTTTTTATGATATTACTGTATTACCAATGTTTCTTCCGATTCTCATGTTTGTTTTTCAAGTGTAATGGCAGACTTTCTATAACATTTTCAGATCAGCCAAAATTTATTATTACATCAATATTTGCCTAACTTACATATTCCTAATAGAGCGTTGTCTAACCTAATTTTATTTAGCCTATCAAAATAATATATTCTAACCCATCTTAAATAATTTAACCTAACCTACCCCAATCTAACCTACCCTCACCTAATAAACAGTAGTTTAACACCCCAAAATGGAAAACCAAATTAAACTTTTGGTATAGGAACACAGCTTGTAGTATGTGTCTGCCATTACACCCAGGAAACATCATGTGTCAGGGAAACAAAATTTGGATAAAAACATGAAACAAAATCACCATGCAACAACTGTTTACCACCACACAGATAATCATAAAAGTATGAAAAACAAACTGTAACAATAAAAAGTGAACTGGTAAGGCACTTCTGCTGCTTAAACTAAACCATGCAATTAATTAACAACTGGTAAGGGTAAATATTTAGGTATGAAAGAATAAAAGTGAAAAATAAAGAAAAGTCCACATTTCCCTCACTTTTAACTACACTACATAATGGTTTTTGTACATCAGCATCACTGAGACAAGTGCTAAAGTCCTATGTTATCTACATTACCTAGATCAGATTAAAGTTAGGTTATTTAGACTGGGTTAATTTAGTTAGTTTCATTAGATCTGGTTAGGTGTGTTTACCTTATAATTTTCTTCAGACTTCATGACCTTGTTATCCACTGAGCTTGACCTGGAACTCTGAGCCTGCCCCCTTTATCCGGAGTTTTGCCTGTTGGAAAAGGCAGGAAGCATTGAAAACCAGTAGTGCATTTGTTGGTGAAGCTATTTAAATAAAATTAATAATATAACAAAAAACTCTTGGTTTCCATACATTACCATTTCTAGAAAAAAAATAAAAATAAAAAAAATACACAGGTACATGCAAATATTGTGGTAGGTGGTGGCGACCATCATCCACTCACTCGATGTAGTGCTGCCTACTTCCTTAGCTTTTATCATTCTTTTTCTGTGCCTGCCCTCCTCTCTTCCTATTACTCCTATCTTTCCTGTCACTTCTTATTCCTTTTCTTTCCTTTACAGGTGGCTTTACATTGAGTGACAAGCCAAATGGTTTCCTGTAAGCCAAGAAACCATTTACAACGCTGGGTGGTAACCATATAACCAAACCATACATGCTCCCTACGTGTCAACAAGTGGGTTGGTCGAGGGTTGGTGCCCCTCCCTGTAAAACAACTAACTCAGTGTCAAATGGCCACCCTTTGCGGGATTATGGTGTCTGGCAATAGACAGACAGACAGATAGATAGATAGATAGATAGACAAGCAAACATTTTACAGTGTACTGTAGAAGAGCGTGCCCTATTCTGTGAAGTGTCAGTCCCAGCACCAGAATTCACAAGATTCTGTGTTAAATCAAAGGTTCATTATGAAGTTGGTCCAATTTTTTGTACTGTACTGTACCATACCGGTACTGTAGTAGCAATCGCATCTAGTATACTTCTAGCCTGAAGGATGCCAAGTTTAAGTATGATGGATGTTAGCATTAAGGTATGAAAAATGTAGCTCTCACTGTTGCATTAGGCTAGTTAGCTCATGTATTAATGAGAAATATGATGGTGGCAGTACCAGTGATGATTACTGTATAGTGATGATAATAAAAGCTCTCTCATGACAAATTATAAGTTTTTACACCATATATATGTAATAAAGGGAAGATTTAGCACTCTTTCTTTTCCTCAGCGAGCGGTGGCTGACAGCACACCATGACCCCCTGGCCTCACTCTACACCTTCAGCTCCTGCATGGCCCTGGCGGACCTTCATGGAGATGGCGAGTCTAAGCTTATTATTGCTGATCTGGGCACAGGAGCATACAATATGAAGCTCAAGGTGAATCTATGTATGATGTATGTAACTAGGTTGTTGGGGCTAGCTTTGTTCATATATGACAAATACCGTACTTTTATACTACGTTAATATTGTAATTTCTGGTTTTTAATTACTTTGCAGTGTTTAGGCATATCTGAATTGGGCTAAACAGAAAGGAAACACTGTATTGTTACACCAATGTGATTCTGAAACTTCCTGGTAGGCTACTGTTAAAGTACAGAATTCATCATACTTTGATAACAGAATGTAGCCAGCAAAAGAGAGAGAGAGAAAAAAATGTGTATTTAACATAATAAATCTCCTGTTTTATGGATTGCAGGTTTACAAAGGGACCAACCTTATGTCTGAGAACACTCTTATAGACCTTCCCACAGGGGTCATCACCTTCCACATGGACACCACTGAGCCTAGAGTCCCAGGTCAGTGTCATACTTGTATGCCATTCAGTCTACTGTTATTAAACCCTGTTGGTCTTTTTTGTATGGAAAATAGATACAGTAGTAAGAATAAACTGGAATGGTAGTAAGAGAAAGGGCATGACTGATGGTACTGGAAGGAAAAGGGTTTTTTTACTGAGTATGGACAAAAATGCCTAGAGGTCATTTTAGAGAAGAAAAGTGCATGCATGAGAAGAGAGGGGATGGTATGTTGTGTAAAGCATGTTTGTTACCAAGTATGGACAAGAGTGCCCATAACTCCTTTTTGCCAAAGTTTCTTCTGGAGCATGCTTCATTCAGCATATGGAAGTTGATTGTCCATGAATCAGTGCCAGTTAGCAGGGTTTTACCAAATGATGGTTGGATCCTAACCATCATTTGGAATATCATCATTATATTCAAATTTCCCAATTTCACTTGAGATGAGGATGATATTATTGAAGACATGAATCTGAGGAGAAAGGAAACCCAGGTGCAGTTTCCTCCCCTTCTGTCTGGGCCAGTAATTGCTATTGGTCTTATAGTTTTACCTTATTTTTTTTTTTTTTTTATGTGAATGGTGATGATCAATGATTTGTACTTAAAAGAATTAGCTAATGACTTTATGGGATAAAAAGTGTTGCAGACTAGTCTGGTACAGGCATTACTGAAGAGCTATGGTATATCAGTTTAACACATAACTTGAAAATAACTGTGGCTTTTTTGTAGCTGTTGCAGTTGCATCTGGGAGCTACATCTACATATACAAGAACCTGAGACCTTACTTCAAGTTCACACTCCCCACATTGGAAGTAAACCCTACAGAGTTTGATGCTTGGAGTCAGGTAATATCGTATAACATTTAAGGAGGAGGAGGCCGTAGCACGGGCCGAACAGGGTAGTACTCCCAAGGGGAATGGGAATGCTGGTGATAGGGAGAGCTGGAGCTCCTGTTTCACTAGCTATCTAACCATCCCCCTTTGCTGACCTTTTCAGTGTGACAGTAACATGGAGAGTAGACCAGCATAGTCTCCCAAACATTACCTCTAACTATCTATGCACTACACCACATGCACTTTACATTTCACACATCGTATCCCACTACGTTACAGGGGTTGGCGCCAGCAAGGGCATGCGGCCAGAAAACTTTGCCCCTGCTACCTAGTGGCGGACTTCTGGGGGGAGGCGTGGCGGGGGTTCCGCCGGCATAGATCATGGGTCCAGGGTGAGATGGGGCTCGGGCCTGTGCTAGAGGGTACAGGGCATTGCGGTTCCCAGGCTGCCGCTTCCGCCCAATAGAGAGGGGCCCGAACCTGGGAGTAGCGTCCCAGGAGGCTGCCCTATCAGTGGGTGTATAATGGCGGGATAGTTGCAGTGCCAAGACGCGCTTGGAGGGTGTCCCTGCAGCTGTCCTGGCAGGGTGCCCCGAGGCCACTACCACAGCCACTGGTAAGCTGGTGGGCTAGGGGTCCCAGATCCATTGCCTGGACCTGGGATTGTGCGGTGAGTGGGACCTGTGCTGTGTCTGTCCCCATTTATTAATACAGTACTGAAGATGACAAAACAAAAAAGGTTTCAAAGCAAGCCTGAGGACAGTAAATCACCCATGGGGATGAGGGTGGGTTCATGGAATGTGGGAAGTTTGAGGGGAAGAGCAGGGGAAGTCGTTGAGGCATTCAGTAGGAGGTGGGTGGACGTGACGTGTTTGCAGGAAGTCCGGTACAGGGGTGGATCAGCCAGAAAGATTGTTGGGAAGGACTGTTGCTATAAGTTGTTTTGGCAGGGGAGGACAGATGGATATGGAGGTGTTGGTGTGATGGTTGCGGAGAAATGGGTGGAATATGTTATGAATGTTTTGAGAGTAAGCGATAGGATATTGGTTGTGAAAATTCTGTTGGGAAGAAAGATAGCTGTGATTATATCGGCATATGCTCCACAGGCAGGATTGGATGAATCAGAGAAAGATAGATTTTGGGATGATTTAATACGTGTAGTGGGTGGTATGCGGGATGATGAGATAGTGATTTTGGGAGGGGACTTAAATGGTCATGTAGGTGAAGCAGCCCAAGGTTATGAAGGAGTGCATGGGGGCTGTGCATATGGTCTAAGGAATGCAGAAGGGGAAAGGATACTCGAGTTTGGGGAGGCAATGGACATGATTGTGTGCAACACATATTTTAGGAAAAGAGACAGTAGGTTAATTACGTATGAGTCTGGGGGAATAGCAGTCAGATAGATTATTTTCTGGTTAGGAGGGCCGATAGGAGGTTAGTGAGGGATGTTAAAGTTATAGGAAGTGAGGAGTGTGTGCAGCAGCACAAACTACTGATTTGTGATATGGTGCTTAAAGAACAAATGATGAAAAAGAGGACTTATGTACCTAGGAGGAAAATATGGAAGCTGAAAAACCAAGTAGTAAGGGATGCCTTCTATAGCGAGTTGAGGAGAGTGGTGGCTGAACAGGGAGCTGTAGACAGAGGCGTTAATGAACAGTACAGAGCCCTCAGAACAATTTCTTGAGAGTTACTGATGTAACATGCGGCTGGACAAGAGAGGACCACCAAGACATAAAGTAACTTCATGGTGGGATGAGGGTGTAGAAGCTGCAATTAAGGAGAAAAGAAGGCTTTTCCGGGAATGGAAGAAGGGTGGTAGCAAAGAGGAATATTTGGCTGCCAAGCGTAGGGCTAGGAGAGAGGTATACAGGGCAAAGTCTGAGTCACAGAGACAATTATTTGATAACCTAAATCATGGGGAAAGGAAAATATATTTAGGGTGGCAGGTCAGGTGAAGAGGGATAATCGGGATATCATAGGTGAGCAGTGTGTGAAGAATGATGAAGGAAGGGTAGTGGTGAACAGTGAGGATATTAAAGATGCATGGAGAGAGCATTATAACCGGTTGTTGAATGAGGAGTTTGACTGGGACAGGGAAGGTTTGGAGCCAGCAGATCCAGTGTCTGGCCCTTGGCCTTTGATTGATACTGCTACTGTGAGTGAGGCAATAGGCAGGATGAGGGTGGGGAAGGCAGCAGGTGTGTCTGGGTTGACTGCCGAAATGTTGAAGGCCTCAGGCGATATAGGGGTGAGTTTAGTCACTGACCTGATAAATAGGATTATTTATGAGTGTGTTGTCCCAGATGATTGGCTGAAGAGTGTAATTGTAAATGTGTATAAAGGGAAGGGTGATGCCCTGGAAAGAGGGAATTATAGAGGTATAAAGCTTTTAGATCAGATAATGAAGGTAATGGAGAGAGTTTTAGAAGGTATGATTAGAGAAAGAGTGAATATTGATGAGATGCAGTTTGGGTTTATGCCAGGTAGGGGGACCACTGATGCCATATTTATTGTTCGACAGCTTCAGGAAAAATATATTGGTAGGAGAAGGGATCTTTATTTTGTTTTTGTTGATTTGGAAAAGGCCTTTGACAGAGTCCCTAGAGAGGTGGTGAAGTGGGCAATGAGAAAGCTTGGCTTGGAGGAGTGGCTGGTTAGGGTGGTTATGGCCATGTATGTGGGTGCTCACACCCAGGTGAGAGTGAATGGAGATTTGAGTGATGAGTTTTCCGTGAATGTTGGTGTGCATCAGGGGTCAGTCTTGAGTCCCATGTTGTTTATCATGGTACTTGAAGCCCTTTCACGTGACTTTAGAAACGGACTCCCGTGGGAGTTGTTGTATGCTGATGATTTGGTGTTGATTGCAGAGAATGAAAGGGAGGCGGAGGAAAGGTTTAGGAAGTGGAGAGATGGTATGGGGCAAAAGGGTTTAGGGTAAATGCAGATAAAACAAAAGTGATGATATCTAGGGTTGGTGGCGGTACTGTCAAAGACGAGGGAGAGTGGCCATGTGCAGTTTGCCACAAGGGCGTGGGAAGTAATTCCATCTTGTGCGGTGTGTGTGATAAATGGGTGCATAAGAGATGTAGTGGTATCAGAGGTAGACTGCGAGATAATGCTGATTTTATGTGTACGGCGTGCGGGGTGAGCAGGTGGAGATCGTCAGACGTGAAAGAATTGAACTTGCTGGTGAATCTCTTGAGTGTGTGGAAGAGTTTTGTTATTTAGGAGACATGTTGTGTGCTGGAGGTGGGGCTGGAGCTAGCTCTGTGGCTAGGGTGAGAAGTGGTTGGAAGAAGTTCAGGGAGCTCTTGCCTCTCCTGACATTGAGGGGGCTCTCCCTACGTGCTAAGGAGTCTTTGTATGCAGCGTGTGTTAGGAGTGTAATGCTGTATGGCAGTGAGACCTGGGCAGTGAAGGAGGAAGACATTCGCCGGCTCAGACGTACAGAAATGACAATGATTAGGTGGATGTGCAGTGCGTCCCTGCGTCCAAGGCCTGGAGGGGCTGGGTTTACAATGGAAGAGTTGAGAGGTAGGATGTGACTGGAGTGTATTGGTGTTGTGATGAGGAGAGGTAGATTGAGGTGGTTTGGACATGTGGAGAGGATGGGGGATGATAGTTGGGTGAGGAAGGTGAGAAGTGTTAATATTGGGGGTGGGGTTATGAGGGGTAGACCGAGAAAGACATGGGACGAGGTCATTAAGTGTGACCTTAGGGTTAAGGGACTGAACAGGGAGGCTGCAATGGATCGTGCAGCATGGAGAGCCGCCATTAGGTGACCAAGGCCGACACATGCAAGCATGTTGGAGCCTTTAAAAATGAAAACGATTTAAACCAATGAGTATAAAAAGTCTTACTTAAGCTGGATACAATCACAGGAAGCAATGAGAACCAGCCATCTCTGACTACAGGACAGTAAATGAACCTTACACTCTACTAGGTCTGTTTATCTATCTATTGCCAGACACCTTAATCCCCTAAGGGGTGCCCATAAACAAATCGCCTCCATGTCACCCTGTCCCCCACCATTTCACTGCCCTCCCTCCAGCTTACAACCCCCTATCTCAATTACCTTTCCACTTCATCCCTCCATCTTATCCCCCTTACTTCAAGTTCACACTCCCCACATTGGAAGTAAACCCTACAGAGTTTGATGCTTGGAGTCAGGTAATATCGTATAACATTTAATCCAATGAGTATAAAAAGTCTTACTTAAGCTGGATACAATCACAGGAAGCAATGAGAACCAGCCATCTCTGACTACAGGACAGTAAATGAACCTTATACTCTACTAGGTCTGTTTATCTATCTATTGCCAGACACCTTAATCCCGTAAGGGGTGCCCATAAACAAATCGCCTCCATGTCACCCTGTCCCCCACCATTTCACTGCCCTCCCTCCAGCTTACAACCCCCTATCTCAATTACCTTTCCACTCCATCCCTCCATCTTATCCTCAGCCTCGGCCTCCCCCTCTCTCTCCCCCCCTCCAACTCACTCACATACACTCTCCTTGTTAGTACTGTTACATTGTTATATTTTGTATTTCAAAACCAGGCACGAGATGAATTGTTGGACGTGAGCATGCTGTATGAGATCCTTGACTCACTGAGGCAGGAGGTGGGTGAGTGCGGACTCACCACTCGCTCTCAGCGTTTTCTGATGTGTCAGGATCATGCATCCCAGCTAACCTTTCTTGACCACCATAAGGGATTCCTACTTAAGCGACAGGTTGGAATGACAGATTGATGAGTATATGGGATATATGCTTATTTACATGTGTTTGATAATCCCACTGCCCAGAGCTTCAAGCTTTGTCTTAAGACAAACTGCAGTGTAAGTCAAATCACACCTTATGAGGGCATAATGAATATACACTTTTCTCTTCTTGTACTGATTTAAGTTTATATAATTAACTGTCAGACAATTTCCTCTATTTTCTTTCATGGACTTTTCCCCAAATTTAATGACTGAATAATGTACCAGTGCTGCATATGGCACTGTGCCATATGCTTCTTCTTGTGGTGTAAATGTCAGTCAAAATACATTGCAGTACAGCAGACCCTTATTTTACCATGAACCAGTATGCATTGAATCGCCACAACAGTGACTAAAAAGTATCGGCCTTTTTTTTATATACAATCGTAATTTGCTTATACGATCATCATGATCCCATATGAAGCCTCACTGGCTGACGTATGATTGCTATTTTTGTTTATAAGATCATGGACATGCAAGCTTACAGTCATCAGTTTGTTCCAAGGTGGCCTTTGGACTTGGTTACTTTACTATCAGGTGCTATCAAGTGTGTCAGTGTCTGTGATGAAACAGCAGTGTGGTACAAGAGTTCAAACAGCAAGTTAGGTGCAGTAAAATTATACAACTACCAGTTTAGGGGAGGTGGAAACTAATTTTTAGAGATTTTTGGTGGTAAGCAGCAAATGAAGTGCAGTGAGGTGAAATATCTACCAGTTTAGGTGAGCTGGAAACTTGTTTTTAAACTTTGTTGGGTGGTTGACCCTCAGCCAAAAACATATCCTTATTGAGCCCACGTTATACTGACTCAGTATATGATCAAGTATGTGATAAATTTTCTTTCAAAAGCATCCTCATCGTAAAAGAAGGGCATGCTGTATCATTACCTGAACGTAAAGAGGAAAAAGGGGGGGGGGGGCATATTTTACCTTAACATCCGTACAGCATCAACTGTTCAACATGCCAAATTTTAACTTACAGACAGTGGTGACATGTTTCGCCATTCTGAAGAAGAGCCATGCAGAGGATGATGCCATCTCCTGTTTGGTGCTGGGCACAGAGAGTGCAAATATTTTCATACTTGACCCAGAGGCTTTCACCATCCTCAATAGTGTACGTTCAGTTGAACCATAGTCAAAGTTTTATGACTTGTAAATGATTTTATGACTTGTAATGATGATGGATGATGATGACATCAATGATGATCACTTTATTCTAATCCTTTTCAATCTGATTTGGCATTAGTCAAAAGGAAATATAGGAAGAGTAATTATTTTACTGAAGAGGTTAGTGTGTTAAGCATACCAGGAAAGGTGGATGGGAGGATGTTTTTAGAGTGCAGAAAACGACTGAGTAGCACAGGAGAGGCACAGAGTGATTTCCAAAAAGGAAAAGGTTGTGTCAGTCATATACAGTATCTACTTTTAAGGTGTTATGTGAAATGTAATTGATGAAGAACATAAAACTACTGTATGTGCCACCTTACTGATTCTGGAGAATTCATACAATAAGAGATGACTGACATGTCATTTGGCAGGTGTTACTGTACATAATACTGGAGTTGGATGTACAATTATTGGAGATAATAAGAGACTTTTGCATGAAAAGTAGTGCCTGTGACAGTTAAGGGAGACTGACTGAAGTAAGAGTAAGAACAGGATCACACAAAAGTACATCTGTTGTGAAACAGACAGATGTATGGCACCTCTAATTTATATAGTAAAAGTATAAATACTGTATATGGAGCACAAAATTTTGAATAAATAAAGTATTTATAAGGGAAGACTCATGCACACAATACTCAATTGCTTCTTTATGACAGATGAGCCTACCCAGTGTACCAGTTTTCTTATCCGTCACTGGTTTGTACGATGTTGAATATCGCATCATTGTGGCGTGTCGTAATGGTCAGATCTACACTCTCAAGCGAGGTACTAAAATTGGACGCCCCACAGCAGAGCTGACATCTCAGCCGGTTGGTTTGATCCGGCGGGACAAGAGTATTGTTGTGGCTACCATGGATCAGCATCTGCACTCCTTCAGTAACAAGGTGAAGCATTTGTACAGTGCCTCAAGAAAGTATCCGTACTTAGGGGCAGATAGTTTTGAAATCATACGTTCACCTCAGGTGTGTTTTCGGATCACATCGTTGGTTTTTCAATTTGTTTACCACATAGTTGTTCTGATACTTTTTTGAGGTACTGTACACTCTTAACTGGTTAGGTAAATGGAGTACATACTGGTACTGTCTATGCTGTTAATACTCTCAGGTTTTTGTGACAATTTCTCGACTAAATAAACTCGTCTACCATGAGAATGAACAGACTACTCGACTAACCCCAACCACATTTTTTTTTTTAAATAAAGGCCAAAAGACTGCAAGATTGTCCCCTCAAAAAACAGAGCCAAATTCATGATCTGTTCATTTTGAGATGCCTGGACACATTGCGTCTGAAAGATTGGAGGTCATAGGTGGCAGGATATACAGACGTAAGAAGAGAGTTCCAGAGCTGATCTGTTGCTTACATGAAGGACTGGGAGTAATACTTACTTTGAACTGAATATCCCGTGTAATCATCTGAACATATGCTGGAATGGAATACTGACATGGTACTAGAGTTTTACCATCCATAAAAAAGTTACCAAAGAAAAGACAATGCACACAATTAACTCTGTTAAAATAGTACCTAGCTGGTATAAGCATTTAATGATAATGCAAATTCTTTCTGCTTGTTGCACAGAAACAAGTGTGATGTATTTTCACATACGAAACCTTGTGCTCTTCAGCTTTGTAGAACGTAAACAGCACCCAGCTGCATGCATATTCCTTCAAGTATACTGTACTGTACTTTTTGCTTCCCAGTAATTATGTTTTTTATGTATGACCTTATGATGATCAACATAGTCTATAAGTCATGCCAGTAATTCATATGTCATGGTTTCAGCTGTAGTTTTCTAACCTTGTCCTACAGTTACATATGGTTGGGCAGTCTAGTGCACTGCCTTTTTATCTCATCTGAGACAAATCAAAGAAGAGTAGAGGCCTTAAGTACAATTTCCCCCCTCCTGTAGTCAGCTAAGCTTTCCAGAAGTTCAGCAATTCAAAGTTGGCCTCCCGCAAATAATGCTTTCTCTTCTTAGATCTTCATCTACAAATAATAACTTTCTCTTCTTAGGTCTTTATCATCAGCATTAGCCATATTTTTTGTTGTTTTAATTTTTTACTCCTGTTGAAATAATTTTTTTTTTTTTTTTCCTCAAAGTTTTAGCTGCTACAGTGATAAAAATGGATAACAGCTCTTGATATCATAGTGCCATGAACTGTTTGAACAGAAGAATTATACCTGTTCCTATGACTGGAAAAGTTAGTCAGTATGTGAAGTATCTCCTCAACAAACAGCATTTTCAAATGTGGATATAGTATATGGTAATTCATGAATACAAATAATAATTACAGTTATTGTTTTCAGGGTAAACGCCTTTGGTCTCTGAGGCTTCCAGCAGCCATTTTGTGCATGGATTCACTGGAGATTCGAACCCTTGGCCTCACCCTGACAGCCCTTGGGTTGGCTGACCATCGTGTTGTGATATACAGAGACAAACATTTGGTTGACACCATACACACACAGGACACAGTTACTGCCATGAGGTTTGGTCGATTTGGACGTGAAGACAACACACTCGTCCTTGTCTTGAAAGGTTAATATCGTTTTTACTGATGGTAACTGAGTGGATTAACAGCAAATAAGGAAGAGCTCTTCCTCTGCATAGTAAAACTGTCAGGCATTAGCCTGAATGAAATCTTTATTTTGCTTTATACAAAAAAGAAAGTCTTCAGAAAGTGCTTTCTCGAAAAAATATGACAGAAAGATTGAGATAGTTTTTCATCTCTTTGTCAGGCAGGACCTCCCATACTTGAATACAATGTGGCGCTAACCAGAATACGATATCAAGCCTTTTAACCTTTGTTTTCTCCCTCACTGGAAAATATCATCTGGCATAAGTCAGGATAAAATGTCTGTACAATTCTTTGCTCTGTATGGGGTTAAAAGTAATTTGTATGCTAAGTCTGGTCACGAGTGCAGTATTATATTATGTATTTTACTGCATACACAGTCTGTATAATATTTAATGTATGGGTACAGTAAAGTCTCTAAAATCTTAATCATATAAAACTTGTGATTTTTATGGATCTAAATTAACTGCAGTGGTTCAATGCATTTTTTAGACTTTTAATCCAGAATGTATCAGGTTACTGGCTTTTCCTTTGACCTCACTGTTTAACATGAAGGTAGAGGATATATTCACCACAGAAATAAAGCAGACACCATTAGACACCCAGGCCAACTGAATAACAACTCAAGAGATGGAGTGAGAGGAAGGGGCAGACAGAGCACAAGACTGAGTGATGAAATTTGCAGATTTGCTAGGATTCGATAAAACAGGCTGACAACTAACAGGCCAGAGTGAATTACAATGGGAAAAGCCTTCATCCTACAGTGGACTTTCTCAGACTATTAATAAATCATTACTTTTACTTTGTTTCAGGTGGGAGTCTTCTTGTAAAAATACTTAAACGAACAGCTCGTTTTGAAATAGAAGAAAATCAGGGTCCCTCCCAGGCAGTGGCAGTGAAGCTTAACATACCCAAGAAAACAAAGCTCTTTGTGGACCAAACAATGCGGGAGAGGGAGAATTGTGTCTGTGAGTACTATTGTATCTTTGCTGGAATTATGAAGTTACTTCAGTAGACCCCTCACTATAACGGACAGACTGGGGAAAAGTCAAGTCCAATAAAGCTGAAAGAGTGTGAGATTTCAAGCACACGCTTGAAAATAAAATGAGTACAGTACTATATTCTAGCACTAAAAATTTAAACAATACCCATTTTGCACTAACTTGGCCCTTAATTTTTCCTTTTAACTTCGTCCACAATGTTGCCATGGTACTTCTTCATGACTTGTACAGTATAACTTAGTCTCTTATTACAACTCAGCAGTCATGGGGAGAGGGCAATTTCAGGCCAAGTTGGAGTAAAATGGGTAGGAAACATGTGCCATACCCCACCGAGCCCCATTTAACGGACATTGTTCATTATAGGCACCAGAAGTTTGGTGAGTTTTGTGGCATCTGTTAAATCCAGTATCCATTATACTAAGATCTGTTACAGTGATGACCTACCTTTTCTTGTGGGGGGAGGGGGGGACTGGGCTCTTAAGTAATGAAATTTATAATACAGGGATGCTGTGCATATTTAGTTTGCTGAAGTCTTCAAACATTTAAGGAATCTCATTATCTGAAGAGATATTGAAATACTTTACAGTATATACAGTATTCAGACTGCTAAAAATAAGGTAGGAAAAGTGAGCTCATTAAGAGTAAGGTATTCGTTGTTGAGAGAGAAGGTAACTAATAGTGTGATATTCTGGTGAATGGAGAAATGCTCAAAATGGTAAGGGAGTTCAAAGACTTGGGTGCAATGACAGAAGTGAGGTAAATGTGAAAAGGAAGTACCGTTGAAAGTGGAGCAGCACAAGGAAGGAAAGTGGTTGGTGATATTAAGGCTTTGATCTGAAATAGAGGTCTGAGTGTGGTGGCTGCAGGAAAAGGTTTTAGTGCCTCCATTAACATATGGTAGTCAGGCGGGCATGAAAATGAAAAGTCAGGTGTAAGAGCAGTGGATATTGCGTTGTTGAGGAATGTGTCTGGGGTTGCAGAACGGATAGGAAAAAAATGTGCTTCATGAAAGACAAGGAGTATGGAATTTTGTGGGCACTAGAGCTGCATGTGTGCTCAGGTGGTATTGCTATGTGGGGAGAATGAATGTGAATAACAGCTGAAAAGGGCATATCATGAGCAAGTTTGATGATGGGAGGGGGGATGGAAGCAAAGACAAGGGTGGACAGATATGATAAATGAATGGGTGAGAAAGCAAGATACAGTATTGAGCATGTCTTGAGTTAGATGGAAGAAGTTTGTATGAAGGGGTGTATGACAGGGGTTTTTGGCATCCCTGTTTGTTATCAGTGAAGTGATAGCTGTTGGAGTAACACTACATAACAAGTGGTATGAAACACATAATTGTGTATGTTTATGCCTGTGGGGTGAGTCAGGATTCTGGGGGCTTAAATGGTGAGTGAATAAGAGTGTGGCCCATTGATCTGGACAGACATTTGGTTAGTTTCTCCTTCTAACAGGTTTTTCTTGCTGTCTGGACCCTACCTCACCTCATCTGTTTAAAAAGGCTGGATGATGATCATGCTGACAATGATGACTGAGTTCTGATATATGCTTCCCTGTACAGTAATGCATCGAGTGTTCCAGCACGACCTGTACCGCCTACGTCTTAGCACTGCCCGAGCATATGTTGCTGCATTAGACACCAGTAGCAACCCAGTGTCCCTCTCACAGACAGAGCCACTCAAACTCTCAGCTCAGGTGAGAAATTCTAAATGTCCATTTTGGCTATTGTTTATCTTTTTTACATCACACATGGCTATTGTGTATCTTTTTTTATATCACTCGAGATACTGTATGGATCAGTTTAGATGTATCCCTGGGGTTCTTTTAAGATTGGGCTGTGATGTTAAACTTTTCTTCATTAAGCAAACACTCCTATAGCAAACATGTTGTAACCTGGGTATTTGTTGATACATTTGAAGCATTCCTGAAATTTCATCAAACAATCATCCCAATAAAGGCACAAGTTCTATCCAGCTTCAAACGTGGTTATGATCAGGGTGAGTTTGATTCAAATGCGTCTTCCAGCCTATTTGTACTTTGATTCTTTTCACAGGAGTTAAATACCGTACAAGCAAAAACGTGTACTTAATACAAGAAGTAATCTTTAGGAAATGTGCATTTGATCACAAATGTTGCCTTTAGTTATGTTTTCTGCTACATTCACTCCACACCCTATTCTTCATGTGGTTCAGATGTTTATCTGTCCAATGTCAGTCCACAGACACACTATAGGAGTCATTTTGACAGCTCTCATTCATATGATTTCTACCTTTCTGGCACTGTTAGCACTTCACTGAAGGTACTATATTCATGTTGGAATAGTACACCTGTATACTATCCTGCAATTCTCTCTTAACATGCTGGTATAACTACCTGTCTACCTTACAACTAGTCTCAGTACCCCAGCAAATATTTTTTTTTCCAACAGTTCATCCTTCATTTTACCATCATTTTTCAGAACAGTGCCTTAATGTATAAATGGCTGTTCAAGTTTTTTTTTTTTTTTATTAATCCAAGAATGCTTATGAGCTTTAATGAAAGTAAATCAGCATCTCCTTTAACCAGGCATAAGTGAACAGTGATACTGATTTAACATCAAGCTAGGAATGTAAGACTTTACATCCAATTTTTAAAGTCTTGTTTTTACTTATTCACTACACAGAAGAAAGTATTGTGTTATACTGTATTTTTTTATCAGGTATTAGGACTCGGTCCAACATTCAAGCTGAGGGTGGAACTCCAGAATACATCCTCTGCCTCACCCTCTCTTGAGCTCGCTGTCGTCTTTCATTGTGACGATCGTGTCTATACTGTCAACCAGTCTTATATACAGGTATTGTCTAGCAGAGTATATGTATGCAAACAGAACAACCAAGCACTGTATTTAACCCAGTTCCCCTTATTCATGGGGTGATAAGGTTTAGAGCAAGGTACTTAGATTTTAGGGAGGTCATGAAGGATATATGAATGGTTGTGTGGTCAACTGTGAAAATATATTCAGAAATATAAGATTATCCTTCTTTCCTTCCATCCTCCTCTGTCTTTCTTTCTTTCATTCCTTCCTTGTCCTTCTGCCTACGGGTGACTTTACATTCCCTTTTCTGTCTTTCTTTCCTTCATCCTTTCCTCTTCCTTCTGCCTGTGGGTGACTATACACTGAGTGACAAGCCAAATGGTTTCCCGTACACTAGGAAACCATTTACTATGCTGGGTGGTAACCATATAGCCAAATTTTGGCACTTGGTGGTTTAGTGGGCAATTATGGTGCTCCAATTGGATTGAGCTGGTGAAGGTTTATATCCAAGGGGTGGTTGGGGTTTGCTGTTCATGTAATGCCACTCAAGGATGACTGAGGCTGCTCACTCTCACCTTAAATGTCAGGACCAACATGCCTAGCCCTGGGCTCCTATGCTCCTCATGGGGCAACGTAGGATTGGATGATGGATGGATGCAGTTTCGGTAGATGACCCATTGTTCAGTGCAGTATAGTATAGGAACTGTGTTCCCTTGTATTGTATTCACTGTCAGTCTTCATCATTCATCATCATCATCATCATCCAGACCTCCTTTCCCATCCTAGGGTAGGGTTAGGAGTAGCAAAGTCCAGATAGCCAAAGTTTGCCCAGTTCAATTGGCCAGGTTTCCATTCACTCATCATTCAAGCCCTTGAAATCCTGGCTCCATCAGATAGTCCACAAAAAATTTCACCACATTCTCTAGTTTCACATATTACATTAACTAATTGACATTTTCTTACTTTCCAACAGATTCCAATGTTAGTACCTGGGATAGTACATGTGGCCGAGACATTAGTCACATGCATATCTGAGCTGGGTATATCTGACACAGTGCGAGTCTTTGTGATCAAGGGGAAGGCCACACGACCCCTGCTGACTGCCGTTATAAACATGCCAGTTGCTGAAGTCTTTATGGCATCATAGACTATTTTTTTTTAATTGATTCATTTTTAAAAACTATTCTGAATGCTGAAATCAATGTTTCAGATGTAATATATAGTAGATTCTCAAAAGAAATGTGATGTGAAGTTACAACTGAAATCTGTTTGGCATACTTAGGGTTCACTGAAGCAGAAATCCAAATGGGTTTGGCTGTGGTCACACAGAGATATTTTTGAGCGACAGTAAACCAAAGAGCTATAGCAGGAGCAATAAAATTTTCCAAGATGGTCACACGTCAGTTCTGTCTCAAGCAAGAAAAAGCAAGTGAATATCACTAAGCAAGTTAGAGATGATGATAGTCTTCTTCTTCCCTTTAATACATGCATGAGTACATGAATATGAACAAAGAAGATTTATGCCAGTGAGGCTGCTGCTATTCTAGCTATGTCAGTGCTCATCAAAAATGAATGGAATGCTAACAAAAAGCATTTGTGGAATCCCAAGTGGCTTGCCAGAAGGGGAAGTGAGAACATTAGACAGTACTGGTCAGAGAGTGTTTAATTTGGAGGACTCAGAAATATGTGGCACTGGATATAACCAGCAAACACCAATACTGTCCTATGCAGAGCCCTGTTTCTACTACTAATGACAAACAGGATACCAATGTTAGAAAAACCGTGATGGTCCTTCAGCCTTGCGTGCTGGAGACTGTTAGGCTTGTATGTAAACAGAAGTTAGTTAAATCAATATTCATTGTGCTTTGAAAATCATCTGATCAATTTACCCATAATAATTTTTATACATTATATAACAGTTAATCAAAAAATGAGCATTACAGTTTGTGTAAACATAACTTTAGCATGCATCTGACCCTGACTATTGTTGGAAGTCTTTTTTGTTAAGACAGATACAGCAGTCTGCACACCTTTCCTAAATAACTGTCCCCTATTTTTAGAATGTTTGTACAGGAATATCGAATAAAATGGTAATGCTGGAAGCAAGAATTGCTCACAAATGTCCTGTGTGACTGCAGCTTTCAGAAAATGCTGTGTAGGCTGTTTGTTAGTATCAGTCATTAGGATGAAAAGGAATAACAAGATATGAATGATGCTAGGTACATAAGTCAAACATGTTCATACTAATATTACTAGTACAAAGTTGTAATGTAATTTACTGTAAATGAGAGAGGTTAATGAAAATAAAATTACTGTACCACAACCACACTTCAATGAAGAATTTAAGAAGAAACATTGGTAAACTATTGTGTACTGAATTTCTTCTGTGAATTCACTGACCACAAACAGGAAGATAGATTATTATGCTTATCTCAAAGTTAGATCATTTATCAAGAGTCTAAACCAGTACATTTTTATGGTATAAAGTATATTTACAGTTTTAGAAAGACCAAGGTTATGCAACAACAACAAGAACTGTCTCCCTCTGTCTGTATTTCCTGCTGCCTATGATCCCCAGTCTATCAAACGCAGTGTGTCCAGGCATCTCGAAATGAATGGATCTTGAATTTGGCTCTCTATTGTATTTTGTTTTTTTTTCTTGGAAGGAACTCTTATTGCGGGCTCATGGCCTTTGGTTCCTTCTTCCTCACATAAAAAAAAAAAAAAAAAAAAAAAAAAAGTCCCTATGGTCTGGTATCAGATTATAAATGACTAACTTATTTACCAACTGTTAACAGTACAGAGTTTAATAAGAACTATGGAATAGCAGAATAATTCATTCATTCAGCTCAGGGGCATATTCATTTTATTTTTGCCATCTCCTGATGATTTTATTCAGCTTCACACAGACATTTCAGATTGAAGGGGATAGACACACCTTCCTTAGTAAAATAAAACTTCCTGGATGCAGTACGAATCAACTAATAGGGACAGCATCTAGATTTAGGGGTTAACGACAAAGTATGATGAAAAATGTCAGTGAGTAACAACTATTTTGTGAAAGACTGTGACGACACTGTTTGTGATACTCCTCTAGTCTGTCCAAACATGTGATATTCCTCTCATCTATCCACATATGTGATATTTATTTGCTATGAGTTGGGAAGTTATTCTAGTAGGTGTAGCTGACTGTTTCAAAGGATATATATATAAAATCCTCAACACTTCCCTATGATGACATGCTGTAAATTTTGTCCTTGCTGCTGTCAGATGATATACTCAGCTTAGGATGGACTTTTTGAACATCAGTAATCCCTTCAGTACTGAAGGTCCTATAGTTGTAGGGAAAAATAAATGTTCACTGACTAAAGAAGTTAATACAGCAATATTTTTCATACTAAAAAGAATCTTGAGTTCAGTACAGTATAAAGGGTGTCATGGGAAATTTTTTGGAAGTTTCATGAGGTTTTTCTAAGGCTAATGTTGAGTAAAAAAAATCCTATACTCAGCTTAGGATGGACTTTTTGAACATCAGTAATCCCTTCAGTACTGAAGGTCCTATAGTTGTAGGGAAAAATAAATGTTCACTGACTAAAGAAGTTAATACAGCAATATTTTTCATACTAAAAAGAATCTTGAGTTCAGTACAGTATAAAGGGTGTCATGGGAAATTTTTTGGAAGTTTCATGAGGTTTTTCTAAGGCTAATGTTGAGTAAAAAAAATCCTGTATCAGCATGGGTTAAATTTTCAACATTATGGAGTTACAATTGTTGATGACCTTGTGTGTTAACTGTGGTGGAGGTCACTTTTGACCATAAGATCATCAGTAACTGTAGCTCTGTTATGGCTGAGGACTGGACCCATGTTGACAACAAGCGTTCCTTAAATTACTCCTAGAATAACGTGAAGTTTCTCTTAAATTTTTCCGGAACACTGTGTAGTATTTTTAGGTGCTTCATTGTAATGTTTAAGAAGTGAAATCAAATTATTTATGTTAATGAATGATATACTGTACTGGAAGAGACTTTTGGAAACTGATGGAGAAAGAAGTTTAAGGAAAAGGTAAGGAGACAAGAGACTGATGAAGTCTGAATGTGATACTGGGCAAAACAGCATTCATGGATCAGGAGGTGTATGATGACTGCACGAACAAGTACAGTGTTGTGGAAGACACTAGTATTCGTGTGCAAGTAAGAGTAACACTTTGACTCCTTGGACTTCTCTCAGCTGAACAACTTCATTAGGTTTCAACATAATTACAGTACCTATGTGTACTATTATCTGAGAAGCAGTGACTCATGATAGCTGCTGAAACCTTGTACTGTAAAGATTTTTCAATGTTAAAATTTTCTGATGCTAGCCTGTATAAAATACTCAAGCGCATCAGCTGCAGTGAAACAGCTACTGAAGGCTATGCAAAGTTTCAATTACTAAGCAAGTACATATATGAAAGTACAGAAGATGATGCATGAGCCCAATGACATATAACCTCATCAGTTCATCATCATCTGACAGCAGGGAACAAACATCTTAATATTTATGCAAAGGATCTGACAAAAATATTGCAGAGTTTTCTAATATTAACCAACTGAAACCATGCAATTTATCTGAAAACACCTTGTAATATAATAAATACTATGTACCGTTATCTGGATTTTAAGTGTTTGTGTTCGTGAAGGTCTTCGAATTATAAGACTTTGTAATTAAACTCCTGAATGTGAAGTTAAAGCACAAGCCCCCCTCCTTTTTTTTTTTATGATGATAATTATAGCATAAGATGTGATATAACTGCCTGCAAGCCACTCTACAGATTATGGCATATTTAACGGCAAGGTAGAGAAGCTGTATCTAACTCCAATCACATTTTGCTACAGAGCTACAGCATATTAAAGGTTTCTTGTCCCCATCATGACCTCAGGTTTAAGAATACTAGTGTCTGACCTTAAGACTCAAAGTTTGGTGGAGTTTCAAAATGCTTAATTCTTTGCTCTGTAATACAATATTGGAATGCAAGAATGTGTCACCAAAGTGTCACCAAAATATTTAACAGTATGGTACAATTCAAATTAAAAAATACACCAAGACAATTTTTCTGGTTATCTCTTAAACCTTAATCAGAAGACCATATGAATACTAAACTAGCATATACATGTCTGTATTATTGATCACTGTAAAAGTAGCACTTCTGTACTGTACAGTTATAAGTATAACATTCATTGCTAAAAATACAAGTATAACATTCAATCTGACAATAATTTAATATGCTGCATAAGCATCCAATCCTCATTTGGAGAACAAACAAAACTGAAAATATGAAAATAACAACCACAAAATGAGTGCTTGGCTTCAGGGATTTTAAGTTACGAGACAGGCTGAAAAGACTGAATTTAATTGCGCTGGAGGGAGGGAGGGAGGGAGGGAAGGAGAGAGCGAGAGCTGTGCAAATGTGTAACAGGGAGGGAGAAACCTGGCAACAAAAAACACAAATAGCAGTACCTGCAAAAACACACACTACTCAGCAAGATGTGGCTTGAAACCGCATAAAATGAAAACATTATCGAGCTTTCAAATGGGACCATATGACTCATGGAACCAGGAACTAAATTATGGTGCATGTGCCAAAAATTTAATATCAGTAGATTATTAATAGAAACGTATGATAAAGACAGTAACAAAAGCTGGGAATTATGAACCTGACTCAGTCTGTACAAGTACAAACACATTTAGCAGTTGCCTTACACATACAAGCTCCACCCCAAATGCTTTTATCAGGAGTTCAGGATGTACTTCTATCACAAGGTTATCCAATGACCATTCTCTATGCTGTAGCTTCTCTGGCCAATAATGTGAAGATATAGAAAGCTCAATCTGATCAAGACTCCCCTTAAGTGTGAACCTGAAGAATGCCCAAGTCAGATATTAACTGTTATATCTTAACTATACCAAACTGTTTCAGAACGTGGGTAGAAGTAATCCATATGAGTACTCATGGCACTGCAAAACTAGACATCATGTTCTTACATAACAGGACTTATCTGATTTTGCATGGGCTAGTCAGCCCACAGCAGTTGTCTTCTTTCTTTAGGTTATTCTTGTTTATGAATGTGATTCAGCATCTTATTCATCCATGAGTTTAAATCATGTACAGTAGGCTCGCATAGTGCGCGTCATCACAATGCGCGATTCGCATTGTGCTCGAGTGACCAAAAATCACAACCAAAAATCTTGAATGCACGAGTTTATCTCACAGAACGCGAGGTAGTGGCAAGGAGTGGCTGAAAAATGCCATTTTCTATTAGTACGAGACCACCCCTCACGCCACGCATCACGTGTTGTCATGTTGATGAGCAGAAATTCCCGGGCACTCTACTATGCAGCTTGGGGTACAAGGCAGTGGACGCACTGCCTATGCAGGAAGACCAACACACAAGAGGGGCTTCATGCCCTACAAGAAGATCACGACGAAGACCTCGATGAGGCACCTGCTCCTGTTCCATCTCTGCCAGTAGCTGTATCCTGACCTGCCACAGGTGCCATGACTGTTGAGGCATTTTGGTGTCATTTTACAGTGAAGGACGCAGTTGAATTTCTCCTACAAGCCTGGCACCAGATTACACCTGCAACGGTGAACCATGTCTGGCGAATGCTCGTGCCTCACTTATGCACAACCCAGAGATGGCCATTCAACCACTGGCCAAGGCTGAGGCAGTAACACTGACAGCAGCACAAGCTGTACCAGGTTTCGAGGACGTTACATTGGCAGACATACAAGAAGTGCATGATGCTAGTGAGGAACAGCATCCCGAGGAAGTGTTGGAACGGATAAACGAGGCTGACGCAATGCCCGATGCCAGGCAGAGTCAAGTTGAGCAGCCTAGTGTGATGGAGGGCAGGACTGAGCTGTGTATGTCAAGAATAACCAGGATCCTTGCTGCCGTGGATAAGCTCAAGGAAGAGATGAAGGAACAGGAAGTGAGCAGCCTAAGAACGGAGGAAGTTCTGGTTGGTATCGACAAACTCTTCCGTTTCTACACAGGCACAGGCAAGATATAAACAGAAGAAGACAGATGCTCATAACAAGTTACACACAGTGGGCTCAAGTTAGTGAAATTGAGGAACCAGCTACATCGTCAGCTCCTGTTCCTGTTGAGGATGAAGAGGATGCAATGTCAGAAGTGTCAACATTGGACTTCGAGGGGTTTATGGCCGAAGTGAGTGACTTTGAGGCTCCTGGGGAAGGTGCTCAAGAGGAGTCTGTGGAGGGAAGTGTTGGTGTGGTGGGAGGTGCGGCGCTGTAAGTGTTGCCATGCTTCGGAACCCCTGTTATTTAAGTCCATCAGGCATGTTGTCTACTGTTGTGAAGGTGACTACCCATATTTTTGTTACTGTAGCTATATCTGTAGTGCAATGTCTGAAAAATTTGACCTTTATTATGTCTCTAAGGGCCAAAAAATGTCCAGGTATGATGGGGCACTGCCCATATGTTATTTTTTCCATAAGATTATGTATTCACAGTGCGCGAATTCACAGTGTGCGAGGTCGTGGACTGCCCAATCTCTCGCGCACTGTGCGAGCCTACTGTACTTGCAAGCTCTTGCATAGAATGAGACCCTATGGAGAGTGTGCAATGATGTCATATTTCTGCTGTGGCAGACAGAGCAAAATTACGGACTTGGTTGTGTGGAAGTATGTATGTGTTAATAGTTTTTCAGAATTAAATAACCATACTTTACTACAGTAGCAAGTGAATTTGGGGGCAACCTAGGGAAGAGGCACTGAGCCACTTCTGACACCAACTAAGGATTATAACTGATGATTGGAGTAGTCATTCTAGGTTCAGAGAACTGTGAGGGTTTACTGGCTCTTGTCTCTTGTTACAATGCCTTACAAGGCATGGCAACCCTCCCCCACAATCATATTGCAATGATAAACACACACACACACACACACACACACACACACACACACACACACACACACACACGTGTACGAAGTGATGCAAAGTTATATAGATGATGTGGAAACTACGTATGGTGAAATGGTGAAAGTATAGAAAGACTTAGAAACAAGAGTTGAAGAAAAAAGCATTAGAAGGAAGTGAAAAAAAAAAATAATCCAAAACAACCCAAAACTGGTCAAAGATTCAGCAGATATCAATAAATCTGTAGTAATCAACGGTATAGAGGAGGAAGAAATTCATTCATTCATTCATCAGCCAATCCTATGATGCCCCATGAGGAGCGTAGGAGCCCGGGCGGGACTAGGCAAGTTGGTCCTGACCTTTAAGATGAGGGTGACCAGCCTCACTCATCCCTGAGTGGCATTAGGTGAGCAATAAACCCCAACCACCCCTTCGATACAAACCTTCAACCAGCTCAATCTGATTGGAGCTCCATAATTACCCACTAAACCATCAGGTGCCAAAATTTGGTTATATGGTTACCACCCAGCATAGTAAATGGTTTCCTGGTGTACAGGAGACCATTTGGCTTGTAACTCAGTGTAGAGTCACCCACAGGCAGGAGGAGGAGTAAAGAATGAAGGAAAGAAAGACAGAAGAGGGAGAGTAAAGTCACCCCGATGGCAGAAGGACGAGGAAAGAATGAAGGAAAGAAAGACAGAAGAGGATGAAAGGAAAGAAGGATGGAGGAGAGGAAAGGGCAGACACCCGAGAGCAGCATTACATCAAATGAGTGGATGGTGAGCATCCCTACCTACCACAAAGATAAAAAACAAAATTTTGAGAGACAAAAAGGAGATGGCAAATATAATGAGCATACTGAAGGAAGTATCAGAGAAAATCTGTAATAACAACATAAAGGAACACAAAAGGTTAGGGAAATATGAGAGAAATATGTCAAGGCCCCTGAAAGTAACCTTCCAGAGTGTGAACACTGTGGAGGCAATAATGAAAAATGCAAAACAAACTCATGGAAAAGGAGGAATTAAAAAAAGTATGGATAAAAAGATGCCTAATTCAAGAGGAAATGGGAATACTAAAAGAGAAAAGGAAGGCAAAAACAAAAAACGAGGAAAGATAAGAGGAAGAGAACAGTACCTTTTTCTTTTACAAAGAAATTGGACTGCAGGTACGAAAGTGGTATATAACCAACAGGGAACAAAAAGGACAAAGGTAGAAGACTCAAGTCATGGCAAGTATGTAAACAAGATTGTTAGGCTGATGTACTCAAATGTAGATGGAATGGTGTCTAAATTATTAGAGATAAAAGACTACATCAAAGAAAAGGAACCACACATTATTTGCCTAACTGAAACAAAATTAACCCCAAAGATATCCAATGATACCCTAAACATAGAGGAATACCATATATGGAGAAGAGACAGAAATTTAAGAAAGGGAGAAGGAATTATAATCTTAAAGAAAAATCTACAAGTAAATGAAATAAACCTAAATATATCCTCACAAGTAGAACTGATTGTATTGGAAATTAACACATCTGAAAGGAAATTAATTGTGGCAAATTTATACATGCCACCCAAAACAAACACTTGGTAAAGAGGTGAATATGAAGACCTGGCAGAAAGTACAATTAAAAGTTTAAGAAAATTATTACACAGAATGGAAGAGAAATCTGAAAGACTTATATTAACCGGAGACTTCAATTCAAATATAAATTGGAATACTTTAGATGTAAAAAGCCATGAAAGCTGTTGGGATCAAAAGCTCCTAGATCTTGTGCAGGAGTTTCTCCTAACACAGTAAGTAAAGGAAAACACCAGAAAAAAAGGACTTGATGATCCATCTGTACAAGATCTTATATTTACCAGGCAAAAAATGAAATTGACAGTATAATGCATCACCCCCCATTTGGTAACAGTGACCATGCAGTATTAAATTGTAACTTCAGGTAATAAAAGATGTACAAGGTAGGGCAGTGGATATTGGAGTGGCCCTGGTGAGAGAGAGTAGTGTTTGGAAACTCCCTGTACTGCTGTTTGCAGATGATACTGTGTTGTTGAGTTAAGATGAAGGGGAGCTGCAAGGCTTGGTGAATTAGTTTGGGAGTGTGTGTAAGAAATGGAATCTAAAGGTGAATGTAGGGAAGAGTCAACTGATGGTCTCTGAGAGAGGTGAAGTCAGTGAATGTACAGTGAGGCTGGATGGTGAGGAAATGGAAAATATGAGTACATTTAAGTACTTGGGTAGTGTGATGAGTAAGAATGGAGGTTTGGAGGGTGAAGTGCTTGAAAGGGTACAACAAGGAAGAAAGGTTGCTGGTTCCTTGAATGCAGTGATAAGAAACAGGGAAGTGAGCATGGAAGTGAAAAAGTTACTACATGACAGTATTGTGATACCAACTCTAACGTATGGAAGTGAAGCTTGGACATTGTTGGAAGGACACAAGTCAAGAGTGAGAGCTGTGGAAATGAGTTATTTAAGAGGAGCCTGTGGAGTCACATGGAGAGACAGGCTGACAAATGAGGATATAAAGGAGCGTTGTGGTGTGGATGTGGATGTGATAGGAAGCGTTAGGAGGAACAAACTGAGGTGGCTTGGCCATGTGGAAAGGATGGAGGGGGGTAGAGGGAGGGGGAGGCTGAAGATGAGATGGAGGGATGGGGTGGAAAGGTATATGAGAGAGGGGGTGTGAGTTGGAAGTAGGGCAGTGAAATGGCGGGGGACAGGGCAACGTGGAGGCGATTTGTTTGTGGCCACCCTGTATGGGATTGAGGCGTCTGGCAATAGATAGATAGATAGGATTGCATATGACGTTACCAGCAATGAGAGTTACAAAACGAGTCTAAATTACAAAAAAGGCAGCAAACATGACCTGAAGAAGTACTACTTAGAAACAGATTGGGAAAAAGAACTTGGAGGACAAGATTTAAATATTATATATAGAAAATTCTGTGATCTTTATGAAATGGGAGTCCAAAATTACATCCTACAGTACAAAGCAACAGAAATGAAAATAAAGAAATGGTTTAATACATCTATATATCTCTATCTATCTACAGCCCAACGCCCCAATCCTGCAAAAGGGTGGCCGCAGACAAATTGCCTCCAAGTTGCTCTGTCACCCACCATTTGACTGTCCTCAAAGAAAAAATGAGACTTGCTGTGCGATTCTGAGGAAGCTACCTCAGAAGTGGTTCCCAGTTTGGGAACTGATTCCCATGATGTGATTCTATGGACAGCTGACTACAGTACAGTGAGAGCGAGACAGCAAGTTGCCACATGGGCACGCAGCTGTTCGGTGTCACGACTTAAAGTGGCACTGTGTGTGTACTGAAGTCTGACTTGGCGCTGTTGGCGGTTGGCAATGGCCAGCAGCCTACCTCGTATGTGTGTGTGATTACAGCACCGCACAGCTGCATGATTAAAATTCTTTAGAAGTTATATTATTTTTCCAAGGGAGGTAGATGTTTGTTATTAAAAACATATGATTTTCATTATCAAAAAACATATTTTGACTTTCAAAGAAATAAGGAATAAACATATTACTTTCTGAAGTTTCTTGTATTCCTAAAACATAAATGTTTAATACATATTGCATTTATATTTAATGTACTGTCCTTCCAGGATGCCATGGCGGAAATGAGAGATTACTGTATTGATTATCACTAACAGTCCCATGACTTAGTTGCACTGCCCTCCATAAGACATAATTTGCTTACTTGACAAATCAGTTCCAATGATTCCATTGGTACTGAGAATTGGAATTGTCGATTCCAATTTTATCAATTCTTGCCCAGTCCTAACCCCAACACCATTTCCAAGTTTGTAAATCATTCATAATCTTCTAAAAGAAGCGAAGTAATATTCATGTAAGCAAGCACGTGAGGCAAAATACAGTGCAGCATTTACCTAATTTACTTACTAGACTACAGTACCGATGAGAACACACACTTCTCATTTTCTCCCCTACAATGCAGAACCGTATACGCAACTAATGGATACCTTGCGAATCAGAGGAGATGGGTGCACTAACTGGTTATGTCCTATGGGAGTTTAAATCAAAGGGGTGATTGAGGTTCACTGCACACCAAATGGATCTCTGTGGCAAGCACTGGTTACCTTCAATGATGATGCAATAAATGATTGGATGATGACAGGGTGGAGCACACACAATCCTTATCATCTCCCCTCTCATCAACTACTGCCAGATACCCAATCCAAAAGTGATTTCAGAGTGACGCTGAGACAAATACACCTACAGGCCTCTATAACAACATCCACCAGTACTACCTCCCATAACTCCAAGTCTCCCTTTCTAGTGTATTACCGAATTTCATCTTTCCATTCCACCACCCTTTCTTTCAAGTCTCCCTTTCTCGAGTATTACCCCATTTTTGTCTTTCCATTCCACAACGTCTTCATCTCACTCTTCATCTGACTTGCTTCTTTAAACGGGAAGTCTACATTATACGTTAGGTAAGTGCTTAAAAAGCTTATTACTTTACTGTATTTTTTTCCATTCACCTGGCAATGCAGAGTGAAGGAAACTTGCAAAAAAGCTATGAGTAACACTGGAATTTCAACGGGAAAATTATTTTGGGGTTTACGTAACTGATCAGCAAAAAAGGCATTGGAAAAAGGGATGTATAACAAAGACACTCTATACTCTACTCTCTTTTCTACATATTTCAGTTGTTTTATTCTATACTGGAATTTTTCAACTACAGTACTTACCTTACTGTATATACTGCCCTAAGAGGTGATGGAGCAATAAAGATGAGCCTTGGTTTTCCATGTAAAATTTAATTTGTTGAACTTTACTCATTACATAAGACAAAAATTAAATACTGTACATACATCTGATTTTTATGGTCTGAGGTGTCACCATGAGTTACCAACATCATCACACAACCAGTATTGAAAATTATAACAGGATTGAACTTTATCAGTATCAGTACTGTACTCTTTACTACTTGTTAAGATCAAAGAGTATCAATTTCAATGGGTAATTTAACTGTTATAAAAACTTCATTAAGCTATACTAACGAAAATGCTGCATACGGTACTTAGAGAGAGAGAGAAAAAAAAGGTGACAACTAGAAACTGGCAAGGCCACAATGTCCCATACAGTTCCTCATCTTTTCTCCATTAAAACATAATCAAGCATTAGTGCATTTCCTGCAAGACTATTCTCTGTCATTACAATAATTTTTAACATGAGAATGCATGTTATCTGGGTTACAACTAGGATGACATGTTTTGTTTCAACTGCAAATGTAAAAATTTTAAAGTTTATGATAAATGAAACCCAACTTATGCTACGCCTTCATACAACAGACTGATGATTTTTATCTAAACTGCTGATATTCTGCTCTGTTATCAAAGTTAAAACTGCTAATAAAATGTAGCTCTTCTGTAAGGAAACAGTTTGCACGTAATTCTGAGGTACGAGTATGTGACGCCGAACAATTCATCACCCAGGGTTACAACCTAAACCATAAGTGTAAGGTTAATTATGCCTCAAGTACAAAATGATCCAAAGTTTTGGAAAAGATGGAACTTTAACACCACAAGAGTCACCTTCTATCCCATTATAACTATGGTAATCAACCTGGATCACCCTGTCCAACATTGTGCTAATTAACTCAGATCAACTCACTACTACTACAATGAACGCAATGTGGCACCTGTCAACTTATTGCACAGTGATGAATTGGGGAAGGAAGTGCCGTTCCTCCAATAATTTGCCAGCCTCCACACACTCATCAATCCAATCAGCAGCCACAAGATGCCTCCCTTGAACCTCACTGGGTCGGATTCGAGTCTCAGGGCTGATGAGAAAGAGGGTAATGCTAAATGTCCTCCTAAGTATAAGCTTTAAACCTTTCAGTTTAATGACATATTTTATATTTTATGCTTGCTAATTTTATTCATGTTAGTTTTCAAAATGTTTTCAAAATGAAGTTATAGTTTTCAATAATCCATCACTGCCAGGGTACTCTCCCAAGTAAAATAAAATTGTCAGGTGGTAGAAAGAATAAAATTTAAATTAGGTCATCAAACTGAAGGGGTTATAAGCTGGTATTTAATTATTAAATTAATGTGTTGGATAAGGTCCTGAATATACACTGTAAATATACAATACAGTACTGTACAGATGAATACACACACACTTCCATTTTTTCCTCCCTTCATACTGTCTGTCTGTCTGTCTTTCTTTCACTTCAGCTAACACTCTTCAGTTCCTCTCTGTGTCACCTCAATTACTACAGTGCTGTATTTATGTTCTGCATTAAAAAATCTCTGCCACATACGCAAGCTACCCATCTTTTTGCAGTATGATGTCATATTCACTGAGTGTATCTGATATAGCCACCCCATTATGATCTCCATGAAGTACTTCAGTCACATTTCAAGTATAACACAGTAATATATGAGTGAAAATATTTCAAATGATTGAAAAAATATTACCGAGAACTCTAAAGGCTTGTGCCATGTACTGGTAGATCATTCAGAATTATAAACTGTCATATTACTTCTCTGGATAAAAAAGGAAGGAGTCAAAGGTAGATTTGTCAATACAAGTACCTCATTCCTATTTCAATGATTAAATAGTACATGTAGTAAATAATAATCATCATCCTGAAATTATTCTTACCAAATTACAGGGTGTAGTAAGGTTCAGAAAACTGGGAAAGGAAGCACAAAAGAGGAAGAACTATCATCTGCATGACTTGTAAACTGGGTCAGATCAGTTTGTGAAAAATAAATCCATAAAAAAAAAGGGCACTGTCTCTCCCTAAATGACACAGTAAGTGAAAAGGTGTGGAATAAATAAAGATATACAGGGTGGCTCATATACAACACTCCATTTCCACTCCACCGGGCAATATCCTGTGTGCTGTGGGGATGGCCAAATCTGTGATATCAGTAAAATATTTACCTAGGTTCATTTATTAATTTCCTACTCCCATTGCCACAACCATGCCCACACTAGCTGACTGAGCCGTAACACGTACGAAACTGCCATGTGAGTTTTCGCGGAGAACTATTTACAGACCACCCTGCATATTAACCACAAAGCTCACCCAGTCACAATGTGTGTTGACTCAGCAGCTGATGAAGCCACTGAGCCACCATGGAGACGCAGAGTCAGAGAGGCCAGCTGGTGGTCTTCACACTCCTCCTGAAATCAAATTGAAGATGCTGCTGCTTTACCATACTCAAACCCAGACAGCAGTTTTTATTATTATGCTCAAATTCTGAAAAAATCAAGTTGGTGGATTAACCTTTTTCTGTATTTTCAGGTCAAAGTTACAAGATCAAAAAAATATAATAATAATAATAATGATAATAATGATAAAAAAAAAATAATAATAATAAAAAAGTCAGACTTAACACCAACCTTCACATTAGTATTCAATATCCATTACCTCAGCCTCCACTTGACAACAGACTAATAAAAAAATTCTTGCTGCATGGCTAGTAGCACATTCACTCTTTACACTAACCAAAATGCCATTGGGAAGCTGGCACTGGCTGTGGAGCAATTACTGAAACTGAACCATCAGTAACTAAACAAAAACAATGTGACCTTTTTATTTTTTTTTTAACTGCTAGAACTAAGCAACAAACCAGTCTCAGGCTGGTGCTTCATTTGCGCTACTGAAAACAAATTATCAAGCATAAGAAATTTGTGGCAACCATCATCCACTCACTTGATGTAGTGCTGCCTACTTCTTCCTTAACCTTTATCATTCTTTTTCTGGGCCTGCCCTCCTCTCTTCCTATTTCTCCCATCTTTCCTGTCACTTCTTATTCTTTTTCTTTCCATTACAGGTGGCTTTACATTGAGTGACAAGCCAAATGGTTTCCTGTAAGCCAAGAAACCATTTACAACACTGTGTAGTAATGATACAACTAAACCATACATGCTCCCTACGTGTCAACAAGTGGGTTGGTGGAGGGTTAGTGCCCCTCCCCATAAAACAAATAACTCAAAGTCAAATGGCCACCCCTTATGGGATTATGGCACCTGGCAATAGATAGATAGGTAGATAGAAGAAATTTACATAAGTCTACAACCATAGATTCTCTAAGTTGGCTGGTTAGTCCTACAACTAGTTCCTAACACAGAATCAAAAAAAAAAAAAAAAAAAAAAAAAAATGTAGTACAACTATCAACACCATATCCAGTGATATGGGACATGAACATTCACTATAATTTAAGACCTTGGAATCCTAGTTCCAATTTACATGCAAAACCATTGCATTTTTTTTTTCTTGCAGATGCTCTTTACACACACACATGGTAAATATATATATATATATATATATATATATATATATATATATATACTGTATATATATATATATATATATATATATATATATATATATATATATATATATCCATCCATCCATCATCCAATCCTACCTTGCCCTATCAGGAGCATAGGAGCCCGGGGCTAGGCATTTGGTCCTGACATTTAAGATGAGAGTGACAAACCTCACTCATCCCTGAGTGGCATTACGTGAGCAGTAAACCTCAACCATCCCTTGGATATAAACATTCACCGGCTCAATCCGACTGGAGCACAATAATTACCCACTAAACCACCAGGTGCCAAAATCTGGTTATATGGTTACCACCCAGCATTGTAACTGGTTTCCTGGTGTACATGAAACCATTTGGCTTGTCAGGCAGTGTAGTGTCATCCACAGGCAGAAGGAAGAGGAAAGAATGAAGGATAGAAAGACAGAAGAGGGAGAGTAAAGTCACCTGTAGGCAGAAAGACGAGGAAAGACTGAAGGAAAGAAAGAAAGAAGAAGATAGAAGGAAAGAAAGATGGAGGAGGGGATGGGGCAGACACCCAAGAGCAGCACTACATTGAGTGAGTGGATGGTGAGTGCCCCCACCTACCTACCTACATATATACAGATATATAGATAGATAGATAGATATACAGATATATATATATATAGATAGATAGATAGATAGATAGATATAGATACAGATATATAGATAGATATAGACAGATATAGATATAGATATAGATACAGATATATATATATATAGATAGATAGATAGATAGATAGATAGATATATATATAGATAGATAGATAGATAGATACAGATAGACAGATAGATAGATATTAGTTTTTGTGAACCCTTATAATAGTAAGTCCCCTCATCAATTAGGAATAAATTCAATAATTTTTTTGGTCATACTGTGTAAACCATGACTACCATCAAGCTCCTCATCATTCAGTTTCTAAATCTTGTAGATCACTCACAAAGAATGCACTGACAGCCCTGAAGAGAGCTCTGGTGTCACCTGGATCACAGAGCTCCTCATCCAGTGCACGCATCTCGGCAAGTGCTGGCACCATCCAGCTCTGAAATCCAACCAGAGTATTTTACAGTTATCATGCTGTATATTAATTCTACTACCATGACCAAAAATACACTGAGACTTCCCTGTCAGCTGAGGTGATGGAAGGTGTTACTGTACTTGAAATATTTGTGTGTGCTAGGACAGTAATACAAAGCACGCAAGAGAGTTTTAGAGGGAAGTATATGATTATAATTTTGGGGTGTAAAACAGGTAACTGTCGGCAAGCTTTTGCTCATAACTGTTCCTCCAGCAAGGACTGTGCTTACAGACATTTATTCTCTAAAGTACAGTATGATACTATTCCAATCCTCACAGCTAAGCCATATAAATAAACACTATTTAACTTAATTCTAGTAACCTAACCTACTCGCTAAACAAGAGCAAGGACAGGAAAAATAATGCAACACTTATGTTCACTATATACAATATGAGCTTTGTATACAACTTACAAACAAGCTTACAAAAGCAAATGACGCAACCCATCCCCTATGTTACTGTATATGCTGTACCTTAAATGCAATAGCTTGTAGGTCTGATTCCTGGTGAGATACTGTATTTACACTATTTTTTTTTTTAATTTATGCAGATTGTGTGTGCACAAGAATATGATGTAAAAACAAAGAAAATGTACTGGCCATGAAGTATTGTGGGAAATGCTTGAAATATTACAAGTCTCAGACCCCTCCTGCACATCATTTGTTTGCCTTGTGTACATGCAATATAGTAATTTGAAATCATTACACAACATCCAATGTATTAGCTATACAAGTTAATACACTCATGCATTACCACACTTAATCCACTACCCAGACAGCAGTTTTATTATTATGCTCAAATTCTGAAAAAATCAAGTTGGTGGATTAACCTTTTTCTGTATCTTCAGGTCACTGTTACAAGACCCACCCTGTCCTAGGGTGGGAAAGGAGGTCCAGATGATGATGATGATGATGATTTATTTATTCTGTAATTATTATTCTGGCTGCTGTATGGAAATTTTATTCTATTTAAGAGAGATGTCTTGGTCTGAATGTGTTAAAATATGCATATTCTATGCAGCTGAAGTCATAAATCACTTAGCTTATTTCTGCCTGTTACTTAGATCTAACCTTATGTAACCATAACTACATCACCTTAACTTGGCCTTATGTTCTCCACCTCACCTCTTTATCCATGTTATCCATGACGACTTTAAGCATGGCCCCATCAGTCGGCTCAGTATAGCTGTCCCCAAATTCATCAAAAAGTTCTCGCACAGCTTCCCATTCACCATCCTTTGCATGCAAGATGTCAAGAGGTCCCCAAGGCAAGCGGCGGGCACGAGACACACAGCGAGACACCCAAGATGGCCGCACAACGCTATGTTTCCCACTCTGTATGTAGTTCTTCACTCGCACTGATGTTTGGTCAGCGAGAATGCAGTGTGTTTTCGAACCTAAAGTGAGAATAATGCTATAATTATCTTTAATCTTAAAGTAACTGCTTCTAGTACATATTCATATTTCATCCTATTCCTTCATATCTATGGACCTAACCATCCCATATGGTTCAGAGGGATGATGATAAGATACAAGATGAATATAAAACAAGAATATAATAATCCATCCATCCATCCATCCATCATCCTATCCTATGTTGCCCCATAAGGGAGCGTAGGAACCCGAGGCTAGGCAAGTTGGTCCTGACATTTAAGATGAGAGTGAAACTGGGGGATACTGTATCTAGGGACTCCATTTGCTGTAATTCAGGTCTCAAGTACAATTAAAGCTCCTTTCTCTGGTTTTCTTTAACCCATATAAATATGGAATTTGGTTCAGAAAGACTGAAGAATGGGATTACATGCTAAGTTATTAAAATCAGCCTATTAAGCTGAACAGATGCGGAGCCAAAAAACTGCTGCTATATAGTGCTTAAATTTTAAAATCCTTCAAATTAAGTTGGACTGGAAGTTTAATTCAGAATCAAGGGAAACACCAAACCAAAACATACACTGGATATTCAAACATCAAAGAGTAGGATAGTATCTTATCGACTTTTTAATCATCTTAACCCTATTTCCCAATAACACATGGAGGAGGAGGGTCCCAGAAAGAGAAGTAGGCAAGTAAAAAAAAAAAAAAAGCTGAAGAACCAAGAAAAATTCTTCGTTGCCTCTTAAAAAAATAAAATAATAATAATAATAAAAATTATCATTATCATTATAACTATTATTTTATTATTTTTTAAGAGGCAGCTCAGAATTTTTCTAGTTGCAATGGAAAGTAGTGTGACACAAGGAAGGAAAGTAGCTGGTGCTATGAAGGCCCTGATAAGAAACAAGAGGCTTGAGTCGTGCAGCTGCACAAGGCTTACATGAAGGAGTGTTAGTGCCAACTTTAACATACGGGTGTGAGATTATGGTGTGGCATTAACATGAAAAGAGTAAGAGCAGTGGAGATGGGTCTGTTGACGAATGTATGTAGAGTACAGAGAGTGGACAGGTTACGGAATAATGTAATTCGTGAAATATGCAGAGTGAGGAAGTCTGTGGACACAGAATCGAAGAGAGTGTACTGAGATGGTATGGTCATGTGGAAAGAATGGATGACAATAGAGCAGTGTATATCTGAGTAAATCTGAAAGAGGGAGAAGGTGAGGTAGGCCAAGACGAAGGTGGAGAGATATGGTGGATAGGTGTGTCAGGAAGAGGTATGGAAACTTGTGAGGGTAAGGAGCTGACAAGATCAAGCTGACTGGATGAATTTTGTGCAGAGAAGCGCATGACCAGGAATTAGGTACTTCTTTTTAACATGACAGCATTCAGATTGACTCCATCGGATAGGCATATGTGAAGCTACAGAAAGTAGTGAAACCTTTTGGCCTATCCGGTGGAACCAGGATTCCGCGGGCCTGAATGATGGGTGAAGTGGAAGCATGGTCCATTGAATTGGGTAAACTTTGACTGACCGGATGCTGCTACTCCTCACTCCGCCCTAGGGTGGTGGTGATGATAAAAATTACCGAATATAATAACAATAATAAAATTAATAATCAGCTTCATGATATTAAAGTCTGTACAACAGCCATGAACTTTGACCATCCACACCCAAATGCAGAATTTCACAACTGAAACTCTGCAAACATATCTAGTGCATGCAGATGAATGGCTATGTTCAGTGTACATGAATGTGATACAATATAAATAGATATAGGTGTATATAAACGAATGTGAGAGATAACAAAAGGAATAGGGTGTTTGAAGATGAATGACATACATGTGTGTGTGTGTGTGTGTGTGTGTGTGTGTGTGTGTGTGTGTGTGTGTGTGTGTGTGTGTATTTACCTATTTGTATTTACCTATTTGTAGTATACAGGAATTGAGCAATGCTCGTGTTGTCCTGTCTCCATATCCACATTTATCAAGTCTACCTTTACACACATGAATGTTTTTCTCATGCACCACCTCTTTGTCTGAGTCGTTCCAAATATTTAAGAATATACCTAATTGTGATATACACGGAATGTACTATGCTCGTGGGTTTCCGTCACTGTTTCTCAATAAGTCGAATTTAACTTTAAACTCGTTTAAGTTTTTAGACTGGACGATCTCTTTGTCCAGGCTATTCCATAAGTCTATACTTCTGTAAGGAAAGCTATATTTCTTGATATCCTTCAAGCAGCTTGACTTTTTCAATTTCATTCCATGTCCTCTTGTTGCTCTCTTATCCCATACAAACAGATCTTCTTTGTCAATTTTATCTACTCCCACCATGGTCCTGAACACCGCAATCATGTCTCCCCTCTTTCTCCTTTCCCCTAACGAAGGCAAATCCAGTTTTTCCAGCCCCTCTCTGTATGACAGGTCTGTCAGACTGGGGACCATCTTGGTTGCTGTTCTTTGTATTCTCTCAATCTTGTTTATATCTTTCTTTTTGTGTGGGGACCACACTACCACTGCATATTCTAACCTGGGGCGGATCATGGCCACTATCAATTTTTTCATCATTTCCTCATCCATATAATGAAATGCTACTCTTATGTTAGTCAAGAGCTTATAAGTCTCTCCAACTATCTTGTTAATGTGCTTTTCTGGTGACAAACTATCTTGGACCAACACTCCCAAATCTTTCTCTTCTCTCCTTTTTGTGATTAATTCATTACCCAAAAAATAATTCAGTGATGGTCTCCTGGTACTTTTACCCATTTCCAATATTTTACATTTCTTTACATTAAATTTCATTTCCCACGTCCGGCTCCAATTGTGTATCCTATCCAAATCCTCCTGCAGTATTTTACAATCCTCCTCAACCTCTATCTTCCTCAAGATCTTTACATCATCAGCAAACAGACTCGCATAACTGTTCACTCCATCTACCATATCATTTACGTAAATCAGGAACATTACTGGCGCCAACACTGAGCCTTGAGGGACTCCACTTGTTACTTCCCTCCATCCAGACATCTTTTCCTTTATTACTGTCCTCATTTGTCTGTCTCTCAAAAAGTCTCTCATCCATTCCAGAAGTTTCCCCTTTAGTCCTCCTATATATTCTAGTTTCCACATTAGTCTCTTATGAGGTACCTTGTCAAAGGCCTTCTCTAAGTCTAAGTACACACAATCCACCCAACCATCTCTCTCCTGTACCACATCAATCGCTCTTGAGTAAAAGCTCAACAAGTTTGAAACACATGACCTTCCACTTCTGAATCCAAACTGACATTCAGCCAAAATATTCATCTCTTCCAGATATTTTATCCATCTGTCTTTCAGGATTCTCTCACACAATTTTGCGACCATGCTGGTTAGAGACACTGGTCTATAATTCAGGGGTTCTTCCCTGTTTCCTCCCTTGTAAATTGGTACCACATTTGACCTCTTCCATTCTTTTGGCACTTTCCCCTCTTCCAGTGAGCATACAATTAAGCTGTGAATTTTTTCCGCCAGTTGTTCTCTGCATTCCTTCAGTACCCAATTAGAAATTCCATCAGGTCCTGGGGCTTTCCTTACATCTTGAGTTTCCAGTAATTTATACACTTCCTGTACCTCCACTTTTATATCTTTCATCACCGGAACATTTCTAATCACTCCCTCCCCTTCCACAAGCTCCTTTTCTTTAGTGAAAACTGACTGGAAACGTTTGTTCATTATTTCTGCTTGCATTGCCGCATCCTTAAAGACCTCTCCATCTACTTTCAGCTTGGTGATTCCTTCCTTTTGTTTCAGTTTGCCATTAACAAATCTATAAAACAGTTTGGGTTCATCCTTGCATTTGTCAATTATACCTTTTTCAAAATTCCTTTCTTCTTCCCTACGTATTCTTGTGTATTCGTTTCTTGTTCTTTTATATTCTTCCTTTGTTCTGTCGTTACCTCTCTTTCTCCAATTGTTCCACGCCTTATCTCTCTTTTTTTGGCTATCATACACCTTCTATTAAACCACTCCTTTTTCCTGTTTTCTTTCCCTCTTACTCTTGGTACAAATTTTTCCACTCCCAGATTATAGAGGTCTAGAAAGATATCCCACTTCCTCTGTATCTCTCTTGTTTCTCTGAATTTTCTCCAATCCGCATTTTCAAAAAAGTTTCTCAATCCTGTAAAATATGCTTTGCCAAAGTTGTATCTTCCCTGTCTATGAAGCTCGTCTCTTGGCTCGACGTTTCCTATTAACATCTGGAACTCAATGACCACATGATCACTTTTTCCCAAAGGACAGAGATATTCCAATGATTCTATTACATCGGGTTCTTTGGTGAACAGTAAATCTAACCTTGCTGGTGTGTCCTCACCTCGAAAACGTGTCTCTTCTTTGACCCACTGCGTCATCACATTATTCATTATTATATTTAATAACATAGTACCCCACGAATCCTCGCCGCCTCCCGAGTACCATTCCTCCCAGTTCACCTCTTTACAATTAAAGTCACCCACCAAAATTATATTATTGCTTTTCTCAATTATTTTTTGCAAGTAGCTAGCCATATCTGACAACATCTCATGGTATTCGTCATCCTTCCATGCTCTCGTCTTTGGGGGAACATACACTACCGCCATATCTCTCTTAACATTCTCTCCAGTTTCTAATTTCATATATATCACTTCAGCCCTGCCTTTTCCCATTTCCACAGTATCTACATTTATGTTGTTCTTCACTGCTATCATCACTCCTCCTCCCTTTTTTTCTTTTCTGTCTTTTCTCCACAGTTTGTATTTACCATCTCCCAAATGAACATCAATATCTTCTCTTAATTTGGTCTCTACAAAGCACATGACATCAGGTTCATGTTCTCTCAAGAAATCATTAATTTCAATCCTTGTTGATATGAAACCATCAACATTAGTATATATCACCTTCAAATTATTTTTGACATTATTAATACCCTCTTCTCTCCTACTCTCTGTCTGTACCACATCCTCAACTTCTGATCTTTCACAACCATCCCCCCTAGTTTCCTTCACTTCTATTTCCTTAAATACCATTTCCTTACTTTCATATCCAATACTCTCCAAAAAAAAGTATTACGTTCTTCCTCTGTCCTCTTATCATTTTTTTCCTTTACTTCTTCCTTTAATGATTTTAAAACTTCTCTTTCTTCTTCACTCAGATCTTTTCTTATTATAATATTTTCCATCCCCGCCTCTTTGCTTAATTTCCAGGTCACTTTAAGTATCTCATTTATTACACTTTCTGATGTAAACTTGACTCTCATTGGTCTTGTTTCCCCTTTCTTATAAGGCCCTATCCTCCTTACTTCCTCAATTTCTTTTACCCACTTGTCTCCTTCGGGGTCAATCTTGCCTAATATTCCTCTCACCATGTTCATGTCTCTCTCGAGTCTTGCGAACCTAACCTTTTCTTCCTCTTCCCTGTTTCCAAATACTACCACACATCTGTTCCTTTCTACAGTTTCTCTCACTATTTTCTCTTTTTTCTTCAGTATTTTCACTACATTTTCTTCCATTTCTTTTCTTGTTCATTTCCCTTTCTTCCTGGATGATCTCTCTTAAGCTGACCACTTCTTTCTGTTCTTCTTCTACGTGTGCCCACTTTGCCTTGTGTTCTTCTAGTACATTACTCACCTTCTCCGTTTTATTAGTACTCTCTTCAAGTTTCCTCCTCAGTTCAACATTTTCCCTCTTCAAATTCTTAATCTCTTCATTGGCTGTTTCGTTGGACTGGATTAGACTCTGTATGGTGGTTTCCGTATTTCCTGACACATCCTTTATCACTAGATTCTCTACTTTTTTTCGAGTTCACTAATCCTCATAATTAATGTTTTCACCAGGTCCATGACATTAGTATTAGCATCAAATCCTTGAAATTCCATTCCCTCATTGTTTACATTTTCGGCCATCTTTAACGTACCGGTAAAGTACCTAAACAGCTGTTACCGAATAAGCCACAAACATTCATGTATACTATTGCCAACAAATCTTTACATTTTTGGTAGTCTACCAACTTTCATTATTTTAAATTTAAAGAAAGACCCTAGGAGACAGGACAGACAAAATTCCTGAAACTACTCAAGGTTAGGAGCGATGCCTGGGACGACCTCTCTCTCCGGCTGTTCGTGTGTGTGTGTGTGTGTGTGTGTGTGTGTGTGATAAAAAGGAAGAATCAAAGACTGAAAGCCTTTACAACTTGACCCTTCAGAAAAAAAGTATAAAGCTAAAAGTGACTGACCTGGGTGCTGTGTGAAGGTGCCTCCATGCTCCACCACCATTGTCTCTACCTCCTGTTTGCTCAGTTCACTGTCTCCAGACATCACACACATCTCTAGCCCTTTGAAGATTTCTGCTTTCTGAAGAACAAAATGTAAATAAATGTGCTGGTTATCAGACTAGACTCTGCTTAAAGTTTCAACTGAAAGGCAACCATAAATAATTTATTCTGTAATTATTTCTTGACATTACTCTCATTTCCTGCTGTTTGAAAACTTTGGCTTCCCAAACCACACAAAGTAAACATAAAATCAGTGATACACATTGAATTAGGCTTTAAGTTCCTACTGAAAGGTCATAATAATTAAAAATTCTAGAAATATTATTTAAAATAATGGCACTCCACCACCATTGCCATTGTTTTTGTGATCTCATTTCTATTTACCATATTCACAAGGGGAGAGCAAGATATTTTTAGGCATGTGAGACAGACATCTGGTGGTCTAGTGGTTACAATGCCTTAGGTGAAGTAATGCCCTTTAATAAATTCAATTCCTGTGAGATGACAAGACGTTTTTCAGCCAGGTAACGCCATCACACTTTACCATCTACCCTGAAATACATGGAACTACCAGGGAAAAGTGTGGAGGTTAAAATTTCTGGGTGGCTGCCACATTAGCGTCCCTCCAAGTTTACAAAGGCACCACAGAAGACTCCACTTTATCCAGTAATTTGATTATATGGTTAACACCCACCACTGTATATGGTTTCCTGGATTACAGGAAACCATGAGGCTTGTCACTCAGTGTAGAGCCATCTTGAGCAGAGGAGAGGGAAAAAAAAAAAAAAAAAAAAAAAAAAAGTGACAGGATGATGTAAAGGGAGAAGTAGGAAGGTAAGGGCAAACACTAAAACAGAATGATAAAGGTGGAGGAAGACATGGGCAGCACAACATCAAGTGCACGGATGACAGCCGTCTCCATCTACCATTAAATATCTTTTACAGCATACCAAAATACTGTACATCTGCATGGTGCATTCACTGGTTGTTAGTTTATTTTTTATTTTATTTTTTTCCTTGAGTCAGATGAAAAAGGAAGCCTCAAGTACAAAATCCTGTCACATGAAGTATAAAGCAGCTGCAGTCTAATGCCATGCAGTGGGTCCACTGTACACTGAATCTGCATAATGTAATTAAATTTTCATTTCTGACTTTAAACAGTTTTATACTACATCATACGCAACTACAGTATACGTCAGAAAAAGGTGTCAATTTATCAATAACTTAATAATAAACAACTTTAAACATGAACTAACTTTGACCGTTTTAGAGAGATCTGCAGGCCTGAAGTGAAGAGGAAGGGATGGCTGCTCTGGTTTGGCTGAGGCTTTGCGCTTGGCAGCTGGTTCATCTCCCCTATCAATGTAATGCTTCGTAGCCAGCTTCCCACTGGCTTCCTGGAATTATGTACTAATTTTGTAGTCATTGAAACAGCCTTAAGAACTTTGTCATAAAAAGTCAACTTTACATTTTATACAGTATGGATGACTGATGGGTGGATGGTCAAAAAAAACCTAATACAGGGATAAAGTATGCATTAAGCTAAGCCTGTGTAGAGACAGGTAGCTGAAAATTTCAAGTCTTACCATCCTCTTTCATGGAATAGATTTTATATCTCTAGCTAGAACTCTTTCAAGTCAAATGTCTTTCCTAAGTGTAAGTGACCAGAAATGCACAGCATACTCCAGAAGTGCCCGTATTAGATAGTTATACATAGTTATACAGTGTCAAAACAATCTTTTTATTCCTGCAACAAACCAGCAATTTTTTTTTTTTCTCTCTCTCTCCATTTTGATGTACTGTTTGGTGAGAGAGAGAGAGAGAGAGAGAGAGAGAGAGAGAGGGGGGGGATGTTGAAGACACACAATGATATCCTCTAAGGAGTTACTTTGACCATTTCTATGATTCTGCCAGGCAAGCAAATGCACCTGTTCTGACTATAAGCTGAAATAATCAAATGAGTACTGCAGTCCATTAAAACGCAACTAGTATACTACGTAACACTGAATATATATAAAAAAATGGCCACATAATCAAGACTCAGCTAAGCAATAGAAATGTGCACAATACAAAGTACTATACAGGACTATATGAAAATAAAACTGACTGCTCTGAAGTTCTGAACAGTACAATGGCACAAAAAATGTACACCATGCAATGAGCCAGGTACCTGCATTAGAGTATGTAGCTGGGTGGTGGTAAGTGTGTCGTACCATGGTTTGTCGTAGCGAACCTTCTCCACTCTTGGAAATCTAAGTGTGGATCCAGTTTGATACAAGTCACTTCGTACAACCTCTGCTGCACGCACCTGTCAATATACTCTCCAATTAGATGTATTCTGAGAAACTACTGTGTATAAAGCAAGATGCTCTTGAGATGGGGAGCCATCCTCCAGCATCCCAGAAAACAAAATGGGGTAGTTTGGATTCAGAAACATGAAGAAGAATGAATATGAATAAATTATGTACAGGGTATTAAGTGCCCTGAGATATACATTATACATCTATTCAGAATTCTCACTTCCATATCCAGTGCAAAAAGTAACAACACAGTTTCATTTTCATTCATGATGTATTTCATAAAAACCTGTGGAATGGAGCCACCACATGGACTAAAAAAAAAAAAAAAAAAAAAAAAAAAGAGAGAGAGAGAGAGAGAGAGAGAGAAAGAGGGTAGACACTCAAAACTGAACACTTAGCTATAATAGTTAGAGGCCCCATAAATAGTATTACAGGGGAATAATTCATCACAAACTCTTTATAACTCCTTAGCATGTGTTTCATCATGCCACCCAGCTGATTTCATTACCTGTTTTTCCCTTCTATACCTCTGTCATCACAGGGGGTATATGAAGTTATCAGGGACATTTTCATCATCACCAGTTTAAACTTTACATACATTCATCTCAGCTAATACATTCATTATCACTAATTCTATATTTTTCAGTCTTCAGACAAAAACCTCTACTTGCATATTTCATAAAATACAGCATACCCTGATGGAAAAAATACAATGACATCTGGCAAACACTGTATGACCGACAAAAAAAAAAATTTGGCTCAGAAGGTAATGCTTTGACTGAAGGGGTTATATATAAGGTTAATAAATATGACATGGATAAAGACATCTAGTTTTAATCACGCATTTACTTATCACCAATATAACTTAGCCTTACCATATATGCCTGACTAAATGCTGAGTAAGGCTGTCACAATCATTTCAACTATCTAACCTCCAGATGATACTTTTTGTCCAGGTATAGCAAGTTTCATCTTAGCAGACAATAAAAACCATCAATGCAAAGATAATACAAGAGTATGCATCCACTCGCTGTGTTTAAAGCACAAGTATAACAAAAATTCAGTATTGGTTCTATGCAAATCTTAACTCTTGAGGGTTTGGTCTTGAACCAAAACACAACTAAAAAATGGAGCACAAAAATTATAACTGTCAGGGAGAGCAATAACCAACTGCACTTAAATTTTACTATCCCCGTCTGGGCTGCAGGCCTGACTGGTCAGAGCAGAATTTGAGGATCACCATTATCATTATTATTATTATTATTATTATTTCCTCACCCTGCCCTTGGGTGGGAAAGGAGGTCCGGATGATGATGATGATTATTATTATAATTATCATCATCATCATCATCACTAATCATCACCAAAAACCACTTCCAATTACTGCCATTTTGCTATACTGAGACCTTTTCCGACATTACAAGAGAGTAAGGAGAGAACGCAACAAGAATTTTAATTTCATACCATTTTAATACAAAAAACAACACACCTGGACAATGTATGATTTGGTGGGCTCAATCCAGACATCTGGCTTCTCCCTCGATACTTGCACGCCCCGAGGCTGCCGGCTGCTGATATGAGGACTAAGTTTATCAACGAGTTCAGCAAGTTCATCTACTGTGTACCCTGACCCCACCCGGCAGAATGACTGAATGGCTGTGGGGCGTCCTCCTAGAGAATGAGACAAAGAAAAGGTTATACTCTGTCCACTTTAACCCAGTGAGCCCAAAATGTCATTTTCATTTTATTCAGCATTGGACAAATTTTTCAAACTGGAGACATTAAATGTATTCTAAATATATGTCTTCAATATGTGAGGCATTTAAAAGTTTAATAAAATTATCTGGTAGCAATAAGAATACCATACATGAAAAAGGACATCACTATGATTCAAGTGGTTTACTTGGCTAAAACTTTTATCTACTCCTTCAATGCTCAGCTGTGACTAGAAACTGTCACTAGAATATGGCGTTAAGTCATGAAAAAGTTCTATGGAAATATGTGGAGCCAAAGTTTTGTCTTATTCTACCACTAACCTATGGGAAACACTTATTCTACCACTAACCTATGGGAAACAAACTACAAACTGATAACAACCTCCACCAAATTAAGGTTGGTGTGATTGGTGGTGGCAACCATCATCCACCCACTCAATGTAATGCTGCCCACTTCTTCTTTCACGTTTATCACTCTTTTTGTGTCTGCCCTCCACACTTCTTATTTCTCCCATCTTTCCTGTCACTTTTTATTACTCTTTTATCCTCTTCAGGTGGCTATACACTGAGTGACAAGCCTTATGGTTTCCTGTATGCCAGGAAACCCTTTACATCACTAGGTGGTAACCATATAACCAAACCACACGTGCACCCTACGTGTCAACAAGTGGGTTGGCAGAGAGTTAGTGCCCCTCCCAGTAAAACCACTAACTTAAAGATAAATGGCTACTTCTTATGGGATTATGATGTCAGGCTACAGACAGACTGATACAGAAATTACAGGAGTTTGGGGAATAATTATATTTGGTAAGTAATGTACACTGATCCCTTGGTTATCATGCATAATTGGTACTGAACATGGTGCATGATAACGGAATTCCATGATAATGAAAGCACAGCACCTATGGGCCATAGGCACTGTTATCCTAACTAGTACCAGGCAACCCAGGTGGAAGCCCAAATTTTCCTTTTACAACAATTTATACCAACTAAATATATACATGCTGTAATGATAAGTAACAGAAATGCATATAGGCATGGTTAGGGTAATAGGAAGTGAGAAAAAGGGCACAATAAGGAAGAAATATGTACCACACAGAGACATGAGATGGGCTTCAGGTATGGGGTTCTGATGCTAGGGGTGAGGAGACAATGGTCTCCACCACCTGGGATTAACTCCTCAAGCAGGGCCTCATCTCTAAATCCCTCATTGCCATCAGAAACCACAGATACTGCATCATTACTGTTGGCAAAAACCAGCTCAGTTGCACGATAACAATATTTTTGAGCCATAAAATGCGTGATAACAGCAGGAGCACAGGTTTTCAATTTGCAGTGATAACGAAAACCAATATAATCAAGTATGCAATATCCAAGGGATCACTGTATTTGGTTAACCCACAACAAGACCATCACCAGACATAGCCATTCCTGCAACACATGACAAACGACAAGGAGGCACAAGTAAGTACCACTTTGTAACATGATTTTCACTTGTCAGTTCACCATAAATTCCAGAAGTAGTCAAAAGTTACACTATTACTACTAAAGTTTATTTGCTAGTTTCTTGATACTTACAGTAAGACATGTGCAAGATAGATGTAATATTTAAGAACACAGCTCTGACCTCTATGTAATAAGGACTGTACATGACCATGCTTTACTGTCAAACCCACTCACCAGGCACATCATTTGGCACAGCTACCCCAAGGAGGAAATGTGAGAGAATGCCTTGACGCCGACCCTTGCCATAGTATCCCCCAATGATTAGTAAGTCCAGCTCTGGTACTAGGGAGTCCACATACTGAAAGGTTAACAAGATGTGTTTTTTTTTTTTACAATCCTAACTAAAAGTTTTGTCAGCAATCCTATGCCAGCATTGTATTCTGCCTTTCATAGCTTTCAATTCCTCTCCAACATCACAGGAGTAACTTCCCTTCCCTTTTCTTTTGCTATATGCTTCAAACTGCTATCACAAAAATTTTCATACCACAGCCAGTGGGAAAGAGTCAGCAAACTTTTGAATTGATGATAAAATGTCAGACTGTTACCCATGTTTATGTAATGCAGATTCTAAGGCAAAAAACCACTAGCCAGCCCAGCTCATCCCTTTTTCCTTTATCATTATCATCATTATCTCTAAACTTTCCTTCTTCCTGAAAACCGCTTGACAGGATATGCCTGTGGCAAAGCAGTTGCCTCTGGTCCCACAAGTATCTCTGTTCATGACTGTAATATGTCAATGAGAACTCAACTGCTGGGTAGCTGACCATAATGCAATCACACTGTGACATGAATATAAATGACATCAGATATGTTTGAGGCTACAAGAAAAATACCCCCTACAGATTTTTAAAACTATACAATTTAGTGGAAGGTGGTGGCGACCACCATCCACTCACGATGTAGTGCTGCCTACTTCTTCCTTAGCCTTTATCATTCTTTTTCTGTGCCTGCCCTCCTCTCTTCCTATTTCTCCCATCTTTCCTGTCACTTCTTATTCCTTTTCTTTCCTTTACAGGTGGCTTTACATTGAGTGAAAAGCCAAATGGTTTCCTGTAAGCCAAGAAACCATTTACAATGCTGGGTGGTAACCATATAACCAAACCATACGTGCTCCCTACGTGTTAACAAGTGGGGAGGTGGAGAGTTAGTGCCCCTCTCCGTAAAACAAATAACTCAGAGTCAAATGGCCACCCCTTATGGGATTATGGCATCTAGCAATAGATAGATAGACAATGTTCCCCTTTCAGACTTGAGTGCTTTCTCCTTTATGGGTCAGTCCTCTGATGCCTACATGGAGGTCAAGGGTGGGCCTCAATGCGGTGTGATGTAAAACACTATCCTCTTTGCCCTCATACATTTTTTTATGTATGATGGCTGAAGTGATTTTTGGTGCTCCAGCTGGATGGGGTCCATTAGGGTCAAATTCTATGGGGAGACTGGGGTTTATTGCTTACATCATACTGCTAAGAGGAGAGGAACTGGTTGCTCTTGCCTGAAATGTCAGGAGTGAGCTGCCTAGGCCCTGGTTCATGCACTCCTGATGGGGCAAAAATGGACTGGATGATGGATTGATGAATGACAACTCTAATCAAAACCACTATTGTATTATAATAATCGTCCCACACTATTCGTGGTTTCATTATGACCAGCTTCAGTTATCTGTGGGTTAAAAACAAATCAGAACACACTAGTTTAAGGTGTATTTTGATAATTTAACAACATACTGTCATGTTATTAAAGTTTGAAAAACCACTTTAAGCATGTATATTCCAACTCTGGTGACTTTTCAGGCCACTACTATGGGATTTTAGGAAATCACACTGTTAAATTATGGCTTTAAGAGATCTTTTAGAGGGGTTTTACTTAGTCACTGAAAATCATGATTTGCAGGGATTTGTGTTCGTTAAATGCTGTAGTGAGTGAGGGATACCTATGAAGCACTGTAGACCATCAAATGTATTTCTACATCTTCATCATCATTATAATTAAAATTTTTACATAAATATGTGGGAAGTGCTGACCATATCTCTCTTACGTCACTGGAAGCTAATAAATCACAGATGTGAAGCCCTCTGATACACTTTTTCCCTCACCATGCCTAAGGTGCTTACTTAGCACCTGTTTTCTCTATACATAACACTACTGTACCTGGAAACTGTAAATAAATGAGACAATATCATAACCCTTCCAGTTGCATAATGTCTTTTCTACCCATCTCTAGAATATTTTATCTAATTTAAGCGTTCTTTTTCTTTTTTCACTGGTAAGCTACAGCTTTTATCAACCCCTTCAAAAAAGTAGTCTTTTATATGCTATATAAAACTATTTGGATGAAGCAACAATAAAACAACGTCATCTGATTCAGGGAGCCAAATACTCATCAGCTCCAATCCATGTCACTAGGTGAAACTGATCACCACTATTTTACATAATAATAAAAAAAAAAAAAAAAGAAATGCACGTCAGTATGCACTCCTCACACACACAACAATCAGCACATGATCACTTACACTGACACAACAATGTTTTTGGTTATAAATGAGGATGTGTGGTTGAGTGTTCAAACCAGTTTTCATTTAGTAATTCTGGGAATGAAAGTTCAAATCCCTGCACTTCAATAGGAAATAAATCTCAGATTTAATTGGTGATTAGTTCCACTAGTCTTCCATAAGCCAACACACATCAAAATTACCCTTGTTGATGTCAATACATCAAACTGAATGAAGTTCTCTAAACTTAAGAAAAGTAGTGGGCAAACAGTACCCTACTGATGACAAGATGTGATGTGCAGTAACTCTGTTACTGCACATCACATCATATTAAAAAAATATGTATCATCACTTCAGCCTTAATTAAGAGCCAAAGGTTGAAGACCTACAAAAACTGTCCCTTCCAAAGAAAGCTGAAAAGAAGAAGGTCAGAACCAAACTCTGTTCATTCTGAGAAGTCTGGACACTGTGCATTAAAGTACTGGAGACTGGTAAGCAGAAGGAATCATGGACTGGGGAAGATAATTAAATGCTAAAAGTACCTGCAAAATCTTGTATTAGAGAGTTGAATAAATGAAGAGAGAACTTAGTTAGCCAGATACTGTATGTCCAATGCATCTAAGAAGAGATGCAAGCAGAGAGTTCAGAAGTGACCAAAATAGTAGCACAAGAAGGAAATGATGTGACACTGGACCACCATCTCCCCCACCCAGGCAACCTCCACAGGAAAACAGAAAAAAGTTAAACCACTCATACTAGTACAAGTTAACCACTTTGGTACTCTACTGCAACATCAACATCAAGTACCTACCTCCGGTTTGACCTTAATCCATCCTCCTTTGCGTGTTGCTGGGCGGTACACTGACTGTGGGTCCTTCAGCACTAGACCCTCCTCACGCTGGTCTATGGCCGCATTAAGTGCTGCCACCACATCTTCCCTGCCATGTTGGGCTGTGCTAAGTTAGGTTGAGGTAGACCCTACAAGACTAAGTTAACTTTCAATCTTATGATGAATTTAAAAAAATGCTGAAAGTACTCGTTTATGTTTTTGAAGGCTCCAACATGCTTGCATGCGTCAACCTTGGTCACCTAATGGTGGCTTTCCACACTGCTCAATCTCTGGCAGCTTCTCTATTTAGTCCCTTAGCCCTGAGGTCACACTCAATGACCTCATCCCACGTCTTTTTTGGACTACCTCTCACTACCCTACCCCCGACATTAACACTTCTCACTTTCCACACCCAATTATCATCCCACATCCTCTCCACACACCCAAACCATCTCAATCTACCTCTCCTCATCACAACACCAATACACTCCAAAACCATCCTACCTCTCAACTCTTCCAATACTAGCCCCTCCAGTCCATGCACTCAAGGACGCATAGCACATCCACCCAATCACTGCCATTTCTGTATTCTCTTTCTGTACCTCAAAATGATTTAATCTGTTACAGACCTCTTGTACTGAAGGGATAATGTAGGCTTTGTATATGGATGATACCTAATCTAGAGAACATCTTGGGTAATTTTATAGACAAAAATTGTAAGACTGTGTACTTTCATCTTCTCTCGATGTTTACATACTGTAGTGCTGTTACTTTGTCCACTCTCCTATTAACCGACCTAAAGTAGGAGAAGAGAAACGGGTTAAAATAACGTTTTTCAGTGCGTCTGGGAACACAACCAGTGAAAAAATTTCTTGATCAACCAAACTGACAAGTTAGCTTTCGCCTTCTCACACATTTGAAATCCAATCTCTTGTTTAACCCCTTAAACGCGGATCGTCGCGTTTGCGACGCTCGGCGAAAAGGACATAGTGGCGGATCATCGCGTTTGCGATTCTAGTAAATTTTGAATAACCGCGGGCAAGCAGGCTCCAGCTGGTATTGTCTATCAGTACCACCACCCTCTAGTTACAACTAGCATACTTTACCTTTGTACTACTGACCTCAGTTGTTGCCAAATACTGTATTGCGTTTTCCCCCCGTCCCCCCCCCACCACGGCACGGCCAGCCTGGCTGTGATACATGGCAGCGCTCTGAGCGCTCAGAACTGTAAATCTGCGCTCTCCTCTCACAAGCAGTTTATGCTACTAGGAAACGCTTGTTTCCCCAGTTGTAACACTAACTTTTTTCTCACGGTTTGCCCCTTTTTAGTCAGTTTACTGCAGGCTTTCAAAGTGACATTATGGCGAGTTCTAGCTCTTCCCAGTCAGTGCAAGTGGCCGACAGGAACGAGAATAAAGTGGCGGGCGTAAGGCAGAATAAAAAGCGCGCCGTGGTGATCTTTTGGGAAATAATATGATTGAAAATAATGTAGTATACATGTTTTTAGCTGTGAAAATGGAAATGTTTGTTGAGTGACGGGAAGACCGCTGCCACAGTGCATGTCGGCCGTACGCTCCGTTGGTTTTAGCCGTATTTTCAGTGCTTATTGTACAAATACGGATTCCTAACTACCTTTACGTTGTAGTATAAAGTTTACTGTGACAGAATGAGGCTGTGGTAGAGGGGAAATCGGGTTGCTGGAGGTGTGAAAGTGAAGATTTGGTTACCCAACTTTGCAAGTCTCCACAAGTCCTTGGGTAGTCCATGAAGGCTCAACACCTGTCTCTGGAGAAAGCTGAATGTAAGTACTATCTGCCATACCAAGTATAATGTTCTAGGGTTAATCTCTGATTTTTGGCGAATATTTTCCTACAGGTACTCAGACCGCGATACAACCCCGCCACTCGGGGGTGGGGGGTTGGGGGGGGAACGACTGTAAACAACCGCGTTTAAGGGGTTAAAGATCAACAGTTATTTTTTTCACAAATCCTATGCTAATCACCTTACTACAATCCAACTTTTTTTTTTTTTTTTTTTTTTTTTTTTTTTTTTAAAGGATCATTGAACACTACAGTTCTTAGGAATCATTTATAAAGTTATACCATGTCTAAACTATTATTCTGGCAATAAGTTTGCTGTTATCATCATCATCATTATCACTAGCTTACAATAGTACTGTGTGTGATATTCAGAATAAGACTAAGCTGAAAATAGCAGAATTTTTAAATTTAAAGAGAATTTTACATCCATCCATCCATCCATTGCCAGACGCCATGTATCCCAAATGGGGTGGCCAAGGGCTTAGAGTTAATTGTTTTACAGGGAGGGGCACTAATCCTCCACCAACCCCACTTGGCATAGGGATGCCAACAGCATCTGGTGTTCCCAGGCGGTCACCCATCCAAGTACTAACCAGACCCAACGTTGCTTAACTTCGCTGATCGGATGGGAAGCGGTGTACTCAACGTGGCATGGCCGTTGGCATAATAAAAGAAAAACAAGGTACAGTTAAACTTCGATGTAACAGACTTCAATGGATGGGAATTCGCTTTTATCCGAACTGAGGAGCTACCAGACTAAATTCCTATACAGGGGTATATCGGAAAAAGTCCGATAAAGCCAGAAGCAGTCTGGACTGCCTAACCACTTCAGCTATGTCCATCACAAAAAGGTAAATATAAGACATGTGTATTGGTGTACTGTACAGTATTATTATACATATTATACAAACTGATTAATGTCGTGAAGTTATAACATAGTACAGTACTGCAATGGTAGTTAAAACAGCTTAAAAACCATTCATGCGATTCAGACTAAAGTCTGATATATCTGAAAAAGTCCAGGTTGGCAGGGGAAAGTCCGGATGTCGCTTTTATCGGAATTTCGCATTTTTCGGAATGGTTTGGGCCCCAATTAGTCCGTTATAGTGAGGTCTTACTGTACATCTTCTACTTGGGATACATACAGTTAGTCTTTATTACAAATCT
>NC_137043.1:31040746-31143246 GCF_032717465.1 Coenobita brevimanus | reverse complement strand
GACATCCATATGCTCTCCTGAAAAAAAAAAAAAAAAAAAAAAAAATCTGTATATTTATAGTAATCTTTCAGTAAATACTGTACACCTTTAGGTTAAAAAATGTAACAAAGAAATTGCAGTCCATCCATCTTACCCTGGTGGAGATTTTTGTCACTTGGCTGAATACTTTTCACAACCTGATGGCAGAATATGACAATAATACAGCACAGCTCTGCATCTCTTTCATAACGCTTTTTTATGAGAAGTATTTTTAAGTTAACCTCTTGTTACAGTTTACCCTTCAATATGGAGAGATGGTAATTTAAGCTGCAGTACCTATCGCATAGGTTAGTACTCCTGAGGTGGATGAAAAGCTGATGACAGGGAGAGCTGGAGTTTTCATTTCATTAACCCTCAGAACAACTTCCTCAGCTAATCTTTTTAAGTGTTTCAATAATATGGAAAGTAGTCCAGTACATAAACTATTTCTTTGATGACCTACACCAATCATCCAGAACCAAACCCTCACTCTTCCCCATGCTTTGCCATGGCAAGGTACTGCCTGTCGCAAGAGAAAATCAGTTCACTGCACATGACCGCCCTGCAGAAGGCAGTTGCTTACCTGTGGCTGATGGATTTGCTCAGTCAAATAGCCTGGGGCTACTCAACAACAGTCTGCACCAAGCTAAAACCAAATTAACACCAGGCTACTCTCCTTTCATATCAAAATAGCAGTCCAACTCCTTGCCTTTGAGTTCCACAGGGACAACTGGATGGGACCATAAATATCCCCAACTTCAGCTCCTCTCCTAGTGACAATCAAATTACATATCTTGGACCAATATCTGAAACGCTCTACTGTATCAGCTTCTACTACAAATGTGGCCTTTCTTCCAAATTCCCCTGTTGAACATCTCCTTTTCTCCTCTAAATATTAACCATCTTTTCTCACAGAAACTCAGTTGCCAGAGCTCTCACAACAGCTCCTTTTTCTGTATCCTACAATCTCTATACTCATCTCAGTGCCGAAAGTGGCTGTTCCATTTATGTACACAACTTAGCTTGCACTTGTGTTACTGGCTATACAATATCCCTCAACTCTCTCCCTATTCTCTGAATGGAGGATGGTGAACTACAGAAGGGCAACTTCAGTCTGAAGTCCACCAGGTCCACATTCAGATGAGCCTGGGGCCACAAGAGTTACAACAACTACCACTGACATCGCAGTTTTAAAATGTTAAAATATAGTTGAAGTCTGATTACAAGGAAGCTGAGCAAGCTGGAGGACCTTGGCAACAACTAATACCAGTATCCACCGCAGGGGCTTTACTGTGATCACTTACACAAATTAACCAATAGTTTAAAGACTCACACTAACACAAATATCGCTTCACTCTCTCAGTCCTCTGATTTATTCACTCCTGATTCATCTGTTAGTCCACTCATGGTCCAGACAACTCTAGTATTCCATTACAGTTAATGCCATATAATGATGATAATTACCTGAAAGCGAGTCATAGGAACCCAGCTGTCACATTAAACAACTGTTTGCTATGTGATAAATCACTGCAATTATAATTTAAATGTTATACCCTTTTATTAATTATAAAAAACTGGCCACAATATTGCTAGAACAATAAATGCAATGGTCACCTCTAAGAACCTTACGGGTACGTGGTGACGCATGCAAGCCAACTATCAGCTGTCCAAGTCAATATGGGTGCCCAGTGTTTACCTGTACAGGTAACTCGCACGGAACACGATCTCACAGAACGCGCTCGCAGTTATACACGGTAAGGGCTGGGATACGCATAAGACAACGTAAGATTAAAAAACCATTATGAAAACTACAAATTAACGCAGGAGAGGCCTTTGAAAGATCAAATCCTCGAACGTCACCGCAGCGCGCAGTTTGTTTTGATTACGTGACGATCTAGGCGGGAAATTATTCAGTGAGTGAGACATTCCCGAGTACAGTAGCACAGTATTTGTAAGTTAAATATTTACAGTACTGTACTGTTCTGGTAAGTTTATGTGCAACTTAAAGTACTATTAAATAACGTTAAAGCAAGAAATAAAGTCTTATAACCAGTTTACCTGATAGGTGTCAGAATATTGCCTTTTTTATTTGTTCGTTTTTTCCGCAGAACTGTACAGTATTTGTAAGTTAAATATTTACTGTTCTCGTATGTACTGTACTTGTAAGCACTTAAATAAAGTTAAATCATTAAATAAAGCCTTGTAACCAGTTAACCCGAATTATATGATTACCCATGATCGGCGTCGGAATATTGCCTTTTTTGTTTGTTCGTTAAACTCTTACTGTACTGCTTTTCTACAGTACACTATTTGTAAGTTAAATATTTACTGTTCTGGTATGTACTTGTAAGCAATTAAAGCATTAAATAAAGCCTTGTCACCAGTTAACCTGATTTATATGATTACCCATGATCGGCGTCGGAATATTGCCTTTTTTGTTTGTTCGTTAAAGACTTATAATAAGAGAAAAATACATTTTTGTCTTGGTATCTTTACCTATTTGCTCAGGTTTGCTGTAATGGTTTGGATCATTTGATGCAATGCAACTTGTAAAAAACTGTGAAAACTTCCGGGAAGTGAACGAAAATCTGGGACATGAGACTGACCTTGACTTCACCCTCTCATGTAACATCTGTCAGTTCACCACCTGCTATCGTGATGAGTGGATGTATGATTTTTTCGTTCGTGGCCATGCCTAACAACACATAGTTACACCCATAATCTCGACCCAGACAGAAAATACAATCTTTTTCCTCCCTTGCAAAACACAAACAACCACCTTGTTTACGAGACAGCAATATATATTGCGAAAATAACAAGGTAAAATGATAAAGATGAATGTAAATGATAAAGATGAACATGTTATGACGGAAGAAGTACGTTTTCCCCGTCTGTAAACGTATTTATTTCTGCTTAGTATCTGTATTCGTAATAATTAGACTTATTGTTAGTTCTGAAACTGCATTACGATTCTATTTTTAGCCATTCTCGTGGTGTGGGAGCTGGAAGTTGTGACGCAACTTCCTTATTGCTAATCGGACTGACCCTCCACTTTATTCTCCCGTGGTAGAGTCTAGCCTTGGAGGACGTGCAGTTTTCTCATTTAGGACTGAAAATTCAACTCTTTCGCTCCCTTTTCCAAGCATGGGCACAACGATAACATAAAAAATAACTCGAAACTACCATAAACATATATCAAAAAGGTGAAAATGTATTCATAACTTTTTTTTCCAGCCATTCCTAACAGATTATGTACTGAAATCATTCGATATCACAGCACTGCATTTCTAAGTTAAATATGTACTGTTCTGGTATGTACTTGTAAGTTAAAGCACTGGCACCAGTTAACCTGATTTATATGATTACCTACGATCGGCGTCGGAATGTTTCCTTGTGTTTACGTACAGTATTTGTGTGTTGAAGTTTTGCTCTGGAGTACTGTATTTGTGAGTTATAACATTAAATAAACCTTCTAACCACTTAAAGTGCTTTCTAGTGATTACCAGTGAGAGATAACAGCAAAACAACACATTTGGGGGGTCTAGGGAGCAAAATACGGAGTAGTTTAAATATACGCGATTTCGCACCTAACACGGCACGGTAGGAACGAAACCCATGTGTTCCGTGCGAGTTACCTGTACTTCGCTGTAATCATATGCCTTTCATTCCATTTTGTTCATGGAAGACCACTGAAACACTACTGCTAACACCAAATAACAGTGTAAGTGCTTAACAAATAATACAGTGTGTACTATTCGGTGAAGTGATAACTTTAATGTGTGAAATACTGACACTGGTGACTTGGAAATCATGTCCGGCAAGTATGCTATACCCCTAGAGGAAAGCATGGTGATACAGAGGGGCACCAATAGCAAGCCTTTTTAAAAGGGTAAAATTTTTAGATTTTAGGTTTCGCAAACAAGGGCACCCTCTCTAAACCCACTGAACCCATGTCATGTCGACCTCGCTTTACAATATATCATTATGCAATAGTTTTTCATTTGACGTATCCCTACTGTATAGCAAAACCTAACTGTATAGAACTGGAACCATTATCCCTTTCAAGGTTAATACATCTAAGGTAATCTATTTCAGCTACTCCAAATTATTTTATTCATCAGAGAAGGAGTAATAGAAACCTGCATGTATTAATGCAACTGCTCAAGTAAATAACTTCCTAGCACCAAACCTTTGCAGACCATTGCGTCATATTTCTTGCTCCAGCCCACCATTTCTCCATCTAATATGACGTCCTTAACATGTGGTGCCAACTGGGGGTGCAGGTGAGGAGTGAAGAGCCCGGAGTTACGGTCAGCTCCAAAGTTGCTTGTGAAATCAAAACCATTTCTGAAAAGATTGGAATGCAGGTGTCAGAGTACTGGTTGATCATAAAAACTCCATGTGATCTGCAGGTACAGTATTAAAAAAGAAAGGGAAAAAACAAAAAAGTCTTTAGGCAGCAATGCATGATTATTTCCGGAAAAATTCTTCCTACTATTTATCTGTGATAGTGTTTCACATAATTTCACAATTCAGTATCACCACAGGAAATCTGTGGTGGCACTTCACCCTTCAGTCAGCAAGATGCACTCCATCAACTGCAGATATCAGATCCAAAATACTTCATCCCTCATCCACTTTGCTCTCTTTTTGATAGCTCGTGTTTTAATTCCTCTCATAATCTCATCCTTGTGTATAGTCATCAACTATGGGGACATTACACAGCCTCATCACACTCCAACACCGATAATGAACCATTTTATCTTTGAACCATTCATTTGCTTTCCTTTCACCCATTACACTGGCAGTATTGTCACTCCTTGTGGGGCATTCCAATCATCAGACTGACAGGCAACCTAACAGTTACTACATTACTGTGTGAGGAGTCATGCTGGGTCACTGCCTGTGCCACAGAGTGAAGGCCATCTTGGTTCCCCGAGATGCTACACATCACTAGGTGAACATGGCAGTCCAAATATTGAGATTGAAATGGATGATATAATTTCAGCTGCTGAAGTATGAGAGCATCTTCATAAACTAAAAGAAAAGAGTCATGTGAGAGTCAGAATAACACGTCATGGTAGTGACATGTTATTCTTATTCTATCTATCTATCTATCTATCTACCAAGACACCCCAATCCTGCAAGGGGTGGCCACAAACAAATTGCTTTCATGTCGCCCTGTCGCCCACCATTTCACTGACCTTATTCTTATTACTTTTGCAACTTCAGTTTGGGTCACAGGTTCATCTTTTGTTCTACTGCATTAACTTCACACACACATTATGCCCACCAATTTCCTCCCAGACACAACATATAAAAGAGAATCATCTGTATGCAGAGAAACATACCAGGTCTCTCCCAGTTCAGAAATGCAGTATTAGCCAGCAGGGGAAAGTGGGAAGGAAACAAAATGAAAGTGTTTGTGAAACATGTGTCCCAACCTGTACTGTATGGCACTATGAAGTAAATGCTATCATGCCTACCTAGAGAAGTATTTGTACGTATTGCCACTTTTGTGTATCTGTGAGCGCTCTCCATCAAACTTGGTCTCAGCGTAATATGTTTGCCGTCCCATCTGACTCTCCACCTTGTCCAGCACTGCCCTCTCGGCCAACATGGGACGGAAAGCTGAGAACAAAGCCACCTCAATCTCATGAAGCCGCACATTAGGGTCATGCAGCTTCTTGCACACCTGGGGACATTAAGTAGTAAATGGTGCTGGTATGATTTGATTTTAATCCTTTTAATCAGATCATGCATTCCCCCCCCCCCCACCTACTGAGAGTACCATATATTTATATCAAGTTTAAAAGAACCCCCAGGCAAAGAAATTATAGAAAGCTCTAGCTTATTCCTCTAGCTTGGAAATCTATATCATGGTGAATACTATCACCTGGAGCTAGAAAGAATAATGTGAAAATAATGCCATTAGGTGACCAAGGCTGAAGCATGCAAGTATGTTGGAGCCTTCATAATCAATATGATACGACACAATACGATCAGCATAATACACATATCTGCCTATTACCAGTATGCATCCTGCAAGAGGTGGCCTAGGCACAGGGATATCTGTCTATACTCTTTCATCTCAACTTGCCTCTCCATCTTTTTCTTGATCTATCTTTCTTTCTTCCAAAAACCCCACCCTTATGTATTCACTTTGTTTCTCTATCTCTTTTCACTCCATTTGGCCATGCCTACATCAACCTCCACCACATACACTTTATTAATCATTTCATCTGCCTGTTTATCCTTTACGTCACTCCACAGGTACAATCCCCCACCAGCTTTGCAACTACCAGCAGGCTTCAAGTTCAGAGAAATATTTTTAAACCCAGAAACTAACTTCTTAGATATCCATATTTAGTATGTTTCCTATAAAGAGTGTGAATGAAGAGCTGAGAGTTAGGATAGAGTTTGATTGTATTAGTGACGTGATGAGATGGGGTATACCGAGATAGTTTGGCTATGCAGAGAAGAGAGGGTGAAAACTGGGTGCAGAGGGTGAGAGATGTTACTCTAGAGGGTGGAGCTGTGATAGGGAGACAGAAAAAGATTTAGGAAAAGTTCACTGAGTGTGAATTCAAGGAAAAGCGACTGATTAGAGAGGATACTAAAGACTAAGCAGGGAGGAGAGCTATCATTACATGACGAAGGACAATGCATGGAAGAATGCTGGTGTCTTTTAAACTAAACAAACGGAGGTCCACCAATTAAATATGAACACACACAGCACTGCAACATTACCTAAAACTTCAAGCATGCCTGAAAACTCAGAACTTAGGGAGACTAAACTTCGTAGTAAACTGCTTCAATGGCCTTCCCTCACAGTTTCTACCCTTCCAGCCTAATTATTAAAACTGATTATGCTGTAATACAATATTTTCTTTACTCTCGCTTACATCCTTATTGTATTTCACGGACTGGCAGTATAGCCAATATGGCGACCATCACAAAATGACCTTATATGTACATCACTGTCTTGGAAATGGTTACACATCTACCCATGAAATATTTTTGCTCACCTCACCATAGTTACAGAATTACTGTGGTCAGATATTTCCTAGTTCACATGAAACTGCCAACTACATGAGTTGGACTCACTCTTATCAGAGCACAAGTTAGTTGTCAGTTAGTCCATTAAACCATAACTTGAGCATGACATACAGGCGGGTCCCAATCTTACCAGCTAATTAGGAGCAAGGTTGTTGCTCGTTAGCCGAATTCTCATTAAACGAAGTGAAGAACTTATGGGAAAAACAGGGTTAGGGAGCAAGACCTCCAAGCAATCTCCCTCCAAACCACCAAAACCAACTTTCTAATCATTTTAAGCAGGAATAAGGGGTTAATACAAGAGGGTAATACACTGAAATATAAAAACAGCATTAATATATGCAAAATAACATAAATTATAGGCAAAATAGGGATGGGGTGAACAACCAGCCAAGTAACTTACACGAACCACCAACACCTGTGACAGACAATTTCAAGCAGGAATAAAGGGTTAATACACATGGAATACAAATACTCTCATCTCAATTCTTGTAAACTGTGATTTTGGGGAGTTTTACCTGCTCGTTAAACAGGCAGTGGTGCAAATTCCAAGACCTCATATTAGCTAATTCTCATTACGTGATTGCTCGTTAATCGGGGCTTACCTGTACTGTTTTCGACAATTTACAGGTGTTCCTTCCTTAACGTGGGCATTTGCTCATGCACCGACCTCACATTAGGCAAATAACGCATTAGAGGGACTCTTGAAAACCCCTATTTCCTTCCGCACCCCTGCCCAAAGTCCACTTTTCCCCCCCTTGTGGCGCAAAATTTTTTTATACCCACAATTTAAACCTCCTAAAAGAATTAATATGGTTGTAAAAAATACATTAGGTCAATACAGGGCTTTTTTATTTATTGTACTGCACCTTATGTGAGGAGAAGAGCAGACACACGTTGCTGGAGATGAGTTATAGAGGGAGAACGGGGAGAACACACTACAATCCACCGTGTCACAACCCGCCCAGTTCAAATTATCGCATTATGCTAACAGTGCCCACGTTAGAATGTTTATTTCCTTTCCCAAATTGTGCTGCGTTAGAGCAATATCGCGCTACAGCAAACCGCGTTAGGGTAGGAACACCTGTATTTCACCTTAGTACTTAGCTTTTATCATTCTTTTTCTGTGCCTGCCCTCCTCTCTTCCTATTTCTCCTATTTTTCCTGTCACTTCTTATTCCTTTTCTTCCCTTTACAGGTGGCTTTACATTGAGTGACAAGCCAAATGGTTTCCTGTAAGCCAAGAAACTATTTACAACACTGGGTGGCAACCGTATAACCAAACCATACGTGCTCCCTACGTGTCAACAAGTGGGTGGGTGGAGGGTTGGTGCCCCTCCCTGTAAAACAACTAACTCAGTGTCAAATGGCCACCCTTTACGGGATTATGGTGTCTGGCAATAGATAGACAGATAGATAGACTTCTTCCATTAGTCAATGTCAGCCTGACATTCAATTTTAGCATCAAGAACTGTTTTTTCTAAACAGGTGTGAGCCTTCCTCAGTTGCTAATGCCATGAAAAATTAATCAGCAATTGCATGAACTTTGTTCATAATACAGTAGTCTCTCGATTGTACGATAATCTTGCAACCGGAAAATGTGATTAACCGAAGGTTTTGCTAATTAATTCTTAATTCAGTTTACCACAGAAATCTCATATCCAACCAAAATTTATAACTTGGCGAGCTCTTTTTGCACCACTGGTGACAGTTTACAATGCTTCCACTAGGGCGAATGTCAGTCCGCCTGCCATATTTACGTGTTTGGATGTGTCCTGCTTGGTCTTGTGTATTTATCACTGATAAATATCACAATGGCTCCTCCCAAAGCGGTGGAAACAAGAGGAAAAGAGTTGTACTTACTTTGAAACAAAAAACAGAAATACGTAACAAGATAGAATGAGGAGTACACAAAAGTGCACTGATAAAGAAATACACTGTAGAAGGTGTATTTTCATAAGTACAGGTATGTGTGGTACTGAATATTATTGTGTTCATTTATAAATATAAATCGATTACTCAAAGTTTTGAAAGTCCCATGAATTTCATATAATCATGACTCTACTGTGGCACTGTTCCTCTTTTTCTGGGTTCAACCTTGAGGGTGGGGATGAGAGATAATAGACAGCCTAATATCAAATAAAAATTTTGTGATGCTGCTCATCCAAAACACTTTGTGGTGCATCGTTAAAAATCCTGCTTATACAGGTAAGTTGCATGCCACAGGTTAATACTGCTCTCACTGCCCCTACCACTTTCCATCCATGTTGCAGCTTCTTTCACTCTCCATCAGTGGCATAATACAGTTACAGAAGAGGTAGGTTCACATGACTGGTTTTGAAGCACTGTGCTAAAGACCGTTTATGCAGTCATACTAATGTATCTAATTCGTTGAAAATGCTACTGGTGTAAGGATGGTGGTTCAGTTTGCCTGTTCACACTTTGCTTTTGAGCAACAGTACATTCCATCACCATCCTTCAATACAGAGCTATGCTTCAAAACTGATAATATAATGAAACCTCAGGTTATTCAAAAGCAATGCAGCTTAAGGTCTGAATAAAAATGAAAATTACTACTGTACATCAAAATGACTAACACTAGCTAACTTCATCTACACCAAATTTAAATCATATTAGCCAAAACAAACAACCAATCCACATTCTATTCTTACAAATCAGACATGAACTAACCTTCTCAAGACTATTGGTGACATCATAATAATCTTTAGCATCAGGATGCCATGCATTAAAAATGGTATTCTGTCCAATACCCAACCTCATATCCTTCAGCAACACCCGCATCAGCCACTTCTGCTCCACTGCTGTCATTCGATGCAGCATCAACCTCAGAGCTCGTTCCACCTCCTCTGAGGGATGGAATATATGATAATGTTCTAAACACACTAATACATAACCAATTTGCTGATACTAGACTGTGCCAGTACTATGTGTGGTGTATCTGAGATAAAATAAGCCACTTTTTTCATATATACTCATCCACTCTGTTACTGCCTACATTGAGTGTAAGGGTCTGGGGCTTGGTTACTCAGTCCAGAGTTAGAAGGTATACAGTTTCCCCTACAAGTTTTTGGTACGAATTTGTATGTTATGGTGAACAAATGTAATGACATATTTGTCTATATTATTTCTGTATACAGAAACTAAGTGATCAGCCAATCTCCCCTGAGTAGCAGTATGTGGTAGTGGTAGGTGGAGATGCCCATCATCCACCCACTTAGAGTAGTGGTACTCTGTGTTGGGGTAGCTCCACACTGAGTGGCATGTCAATTGATTTCCAGTAAACAAGAAAACCATTTAAAACACTCAGTGGTAACCTTATAACCAACCAATACATGTTCCCTACATGACAGCAGGTGGGTTGGGGGAGGGTTAGTGCCCCTCCCCAGAAAATAACTAAAAATACAAACAAGAAGCCTCGGACAAGGGCTGACTAACAGGTGATGACTAGGGACCCAACAAAAGACATGGTATGGATTGTGACATGGAATGAAGGGGGTGTGAATGATGAGGTGAAAGAGAGAGATTGTCCAGGTGTTTAAGGGTACAAAAGTGGACATATGTGGAATAACTGAGACTAAATGGAGAGAGGCGAGTGTGTGAAAGAGTGGGAGTATGGATGTCGTATATGCCTGGGAGTAGGTGAGAATGAGAGGGCAAAGAACGGAGTATGTATTGTTGTGTGGAAGAGATGGATGAAGAATATAAATGAGCATCGACCAGTTGGCGCAAGGATTGTGTGGGTAAGACTGAAAGTTGGACTACAAATGTGGGCGATTGTGTGTGCATGCACCAATGCAAGATCGTGCAAGTACTGTATAGTGAAAGAGGAGTTCTGGCAAATTTGGAAGTAAGCATGGAAAAGTTTGAAAAGAATGCGAAAACGTTTTTGATTGGAGATATGAATGGAAAAGCAGGGAATGAGAAGGTTGATGGAGTACTTGGCGAGAGGCATGTGCCTGCAGAAATGGATGAAAAGGGCGATGCTCTAGCGAACATTTGTGAGGGGATGGGGTTGGTGATAGCCAAGATCCTCTTTGGACACAAAATGATCCACAGGTATACGTGACGAGTGATGAGAAGAGTGGGTGACAAACTGAATGAACAGAAGGCAACAATTGATTTTGTGTGTGTGGATGACAGAATGAGAAGGTGTATAATGGATGCAAGAATATACAGAGGCTGGGGGAGTGGAATTTCTGCCCACCATGTGGTGGTGGCAAAAGTCAAGGTTCAAATGCAATGGAGGAATAGAAGGAGAGAAGGGCAGGATGTAGTAGCCCATACAAGGAGGGTAGAAAGGTTGCAAGAGGATGGAAAAAAGGCAGAATATGAGAGAGAAGTGGAGGGGCAATAGGGTAAATGTGATATGGAGCAGATGGGGGAGGTGGAAGGTGTGAGAAAGATATTCACAGAAGAAATCTGTGCAATATGTGAGATGGTGTGTAGGGTGAAGAAAAGACAAAAGGGGGTGCAAGGAACAGCATGGCGGAATAAAGAGGTGAGACAAGTTATGGCCCAAAAGAAGAAAGAATACAGTGAGTGGATGGGAACCACGGGCGTGGAGGAAGTTGAGAGACGGAAAAGTGAGTGATATGTAGAGAGGAAAAGAGAGGTGAAAAGAGTGTTAAGAGAACGTGGAAAGCAGATGAGGAATTTGGAAGGAATTAGAGCTTAAAGTGGAGGGAATGTAAGAAAATGTTCTGGATGGAGGTAAAGAGAGTAAGACAGGGTGATCAAGAGAGTAAGACAGGGTGATAAGTTAGTCGGGGAGTGAAGGATAAAAATGGTAGACTGCTAGTGGAGATGGGAGAAAAAGTGAGCAGATAGTGTTTAAGGAACTGTTATACATAGAGAATGAAAGTGATGCAAGAATAAGTGGCTGGGGAATGGCTGGGAATAGGAGGGAGGTGAAAAGAGAGGAAGAAATCTGTAGGATGGAAGTAGTGGAGGCAATGAAGAAAGTCAAACTCGGGAAAGCCCATGGAATTGATGGAGTGTGTGGTGAAATGCTGAAGCACAGGGGAGAGATAATAGAAGACTGGATATGGAAGATGTGCAGATTGGCCTGGGAGGAAAGCAGAGTCCCGGAGGATTGGAAGTCAGGTATAATTATTCCCCTGTACAAAGGAAAAAGGGAAAAAGAAGTGTGGTAATCAAAGGGGCATTTGTCTTCTTAGTGTAACAGGGAGTGTGTATGGTTGGCTACTTATTGACAGAGTTAGGAAAATAACAGTGAGGAATTAGTGGGTGAAGAACATGGAAGTTTTAGGAAGGGATGAGGTTGCATCAATCATCATCATCATCATCCAATCCTACACTGCCCCATGAGGAGCGTAGGAGCCCTGGGCTAGGCAAGTTGGTCCTGACAATTAAGATGAGAGTGACCAGCCTCACTCATGCCTAAGTGGCATTAAGTTAGCAATAAACCCCAACCACCCCTTGGATATAAACCATCACCAGCTCAATCCGATTGGAGCGCCTTAATTACTCACTAAACCACCAGGCACCAAAATTTGGTTATATGGTTACCACCCACCACAGTAAATGGTTTCCTGGTGCACAGGAAACCATTTGGCTTGTCACTCAGTGTAGAGTCACCCACAGGCAGAAGGAAGAGGAAAGAATGAAGGAAAGACAGAAGAGGATGTGTAAAGTCAGCAGCAGACAGAAGGACGAGAAAGGGATGAAGGAAAGAAAGACAGAAGAGGATGGAAGGAAAGAAGGATGGAGGAGTGGAAAGGGCAGACACCCGAGAGCAGCACCACATCAAGTAAGTGGATGGTAAGCGCCCCCACCTACCACACAGATCAGATATTCATTCTTAGGTCTCTAGTGGAAAAGTTTCTAGAGATGGAAAAGAAGCTATATGTGGTTTTCATGGATTTGGAGAAAGCATCTGACAGGGTGGATAGACAAGGAATGTGGAAACTACTGAGAATATATGGAGTAAATGGGAAGCTGTTGAACGCTGTGAAGAGTTTGTACGAGGGGGCAAAGGCTGCAGTGCATGTGGATAGTGAATTGAGTGAATTTTACTAACTGAATGTTGGATTGAAACAGGGATGTGTCATGTCTCCATGACTGTTCAATCTGTATATGGATGGGGTTAAAAAAGAGATACACGGTAGGACAGTGAATGCTAAAGCCGCTGTAATGAGATGGGGAAACGTTTGGAAACTCCCTGTATTGTCGTTAGCAGATGATACGGTACTGTTAAGTGAAGATGAAGGGCAGCTGCAACGCTTGGTGAATGGGGGTGGAAAAGTAAGAAACGGAATCTAAAAGTGAATGCAAGGAAGGGTAAAGTTATGGTCTTTGAGAGAAATTAAGTCACTGGATGTACAATGATGTTGGAGGATGAGGAGATGCAAAATGTAAGTGCATTTAAGTACTTGGGTAGTGTGATGAGTATGGATGGAAGTTTGGAGGGTAAAGTGCTTGAAAGGGTACAACAAGAAAGGAAGGTTGCTGGTTCTTTGAAAGCAGTGACAAGAAACAGGGAAGTGAGCATGGAAGTAAAAAAGTCGTTGCATGATATTAATGTGATGACAACTCTAACGTATGGAATTGAAGGTTGGACCTTGCTGGAAGGACACAAGTCAAGTGAGAAAGTCAAGTGAGAGAGTAGTGGAAATGAGTCATATGAGAGAAGCATGCGGAGTTACATGGAGAGAAAAACTGACAAATGAGGAAATGAGGGAGCTCTTTGGGGTGGATGTGGATGTGACAGAAAGTGTTAAGGAGAAATACACTGAGGTGGTTTGGCCACTTGGAGAGGATGGAGAGAGAAAGCCTAACAAGGAGAGTGTATGTGAGTGAGATGGAAGGGAGGGGAGGGAGGGGGAGGCCAAGGATGACATGGAGGGATGGAATGGAGAGGTATATGAGACAGGGGTGTGTGAGCTGGAAGCAGAGCACTGAGATGATGGAGGGCAGGGTGACGTGGAGGCAATTTGTTTGTGGCCACCCCTTACAGAATTAGGGCATCTGGCAATAGACAGATAGATAAATAGCTGTATGTGCCTCAGTGGAATTACATATACAATACAGCAGGCCCTTCTTTTACAACGAACAGATATACGATGAACTGCTCATATGATGACTAAAAATTTGGGGCTTTTTTTTATGTACAATTGCATTTTTGCTTAAACAGTCATCATGATCACACACAAAGCCTCACTGGTCAATGTATAATTGTTATTTTCACTTATATGATCAACAACATGAAAGTTTAGTCATCAGTTTGTCCCAAGATTGTCCCCGAACTCTGTTACTATTATGTTAGTGTCATGGATGGAACAACAGTGTAGTATTAGATTTCAAGCAGCAAGTGATATGCAGTGATGTGAAGCATCTACCAGCTTAGGTGGATACTAATTTTTACTTATTTTTGGCAGTAATCAGCAAGTGGAGTGCAGTGAAGTGAAGCATCTACCAGCTTAGGTGAGCTGGATACTAATTTTTACTTATTTTTGGCACTAATCAGCAAGTGGAGTGCAGTGAAGTGAAATAACTACCTGTTCAAGAGAGCTTGAAACATGTTTTTAGGCTTTGTTGGGTGGGTGGTTCTTGGCCAAAGCATATCCCCATTGAACCCATGTTAGTACCGACTTGAAATATTATAAATCGTTATGCAATGGGCTTTATCAATCACATCCTCATCGCAAAACAAGGGCATGCTGTACTACCTAACCGTCCCTTAGACTAACATTTTTGGGGGCCACATTTGGTTGGAGTACTTATACCCACAACACCATCAGGTGTCCATTTGTTGTTTATAAGGTTATACCCCCTGAGATGTAAATAATTAAAATTACAATACTCCTATTCACACACACATACACACTGCACAGTTCTATATCTAACTTAAAATATCTCAGATGCCATTATCTCCATATATGATCACGTGCATTAGACTGGGTAAGTTTAAGAAGATAATACAGTATTATCCATCAATGTACGACCGAGTTTTGGCTGATATATGGTAATGGACAAAAAGCTACTACAATGTTAGATACAGAATTCACAGCTCAAAGAGTCACTAACCATGATTCTTGGCAGCATGGTTCTCTGCAATGGATGTCAACTGTTCATCGACTTCATGAAGACTCATGTCCCCCTTGTCCAGACACCGGCCTCGCAGCACGTAATAAGCAACCTCGGCAAAATCTCCACTCTCACCGCCAGCAGATGATGTTGGCTTTCTTGAAGGGATTAAAACTGATAATACTGGTTTCTTGAAGGGATTAAAACCAATAAAATAGCATTTATTAAGGGATTAACATTGAAAACAATGGTTTTCTTGAAGGGATTAAATTAATAATGTTGGTTTCTCTAAAGGGTAAAAATGGATGATGATTTTCTTGAAGAGATTTGACTGTCAATGTTGGCTTGTTTTCAGGGATTAAAAACGAAGTTGATGGTTTTCCTAAAGGGATAAAAATGTATAATACTGAGACTGTCCCACAAAGTTTGTGTCACACTTAATGTGACATATTCATTAACCATGCCCTTACCTCTTCAGTATGAAACTCTACATCTTGTAGTTTTAGTATTGCTCCTACTCTACCAGATAAGTTTTATTCAGCATAACAGAGACCCCAATAACTGATGAGGCTGCTGAAGGTTGTATCTGAGATTAGGAGTTAAAAAGGTCTATCCCAGTCTCAATGTAATCATTTAGCAGGAGCAAAAGCATAAAAATATATATTTTTTCAGCTGAAGGAGTCACCAGTAAAACAGGACAAGCATTAAAAAAAAAAAAATTACAAATCAATCTACATTTTCCATGATTAACACATTCAGTCTGAGGACATCAGTTTTGCTTTATTCTTTGTTTCTTAGTGATTTTATTTTTCTCAGGCTAAACTTTAGGGGTTAAATGCAGCTTTAATAAGCCTCTTCAATATAACAGACCTTTCCTAAGTTGAATAAAATAGTCAAGAGAATAGCAAGGTAACACTAAAATGGATATCACCCACACTGTAGAGGGACAAGGGCACCTACACCATCATTACATACAAAATATCTAATAAACACGGCAAGTGCTGCCTTTGTTATTGTTTTGTTCAGGTAATGCTTCAGTAAACAGACGAAATATTGCCAATTAATGTTTCACTGATGCCTATAAAGCTGATCTGCCAGCTTCCCCAAATTAACAGTACTGTACTTGTTACGTGGAAAAATGTGTGATTTTTTAAAACACATTACCAATATATAATGGGGCCTACTGTACCTTTATTATATACATTACACACTGTCTAATGAATACAATAATCAACATCTCTAAACCTACACCACAATACTTTAAAACAGTACCGGTAATGTAAGAGCTTTAGGGCTTCATTGCCTTCCTTCTTGAGACCGAGTATAGTGATGTACAGTTTGGCCAGCTTGTTTTCCTTCACCCCATATGCTCCTCTTGCTCGGTCAAGCGCTGGCAGCAACACACGTAGCACCGGGAAAAATGAGTCTTGCTGTTGGCATGTAGAAAACAATAATTTATTCAGAGTATGTCTTCATTTTATTCCTGCTACAACAAAACAATTACAGTAATCCCTCAATAATCCAGATGTCCATTATCCGAATGATCCATTACCCAGACGATGTGATCTAGCTGTATTAAGCTATTAGGCAGTGGAGCCCCGTGTTTTGCACCTAATTGGTTCTGTGAAAAGTACTGCAACCCATGAAACCACTAAAGTTGGGGCATCGATTCTATGGGAAATAAGCTAATTGGTTCAGAGTCCCATGCCAACTCCCCCTAAAACCAATTTATGGAATGTAAAATTTACTTCTCACATCTGCAAAAAAACTAATATTAATACAAAGCACATAAGAGGCAAGGAAACCCACTTGGAAGGCTGGAGTGAAGTGTCTCATGGCAGGGATAGGGGTGTAATTTCCAAGGCAGGTGGTGAGTAAAACTAGGAATGTGAGCAACAAGGCACCGGAAAAAGGCTCAGGGAGCAGATATAAACACGCAACGCACAGAGCATAATGGGTCTGCAGCAATGGCGGCAAACAAATGGCGACAGCTTTCTGTGCATGGTCTGTTTACGTTTTCTTGCCATGAATGGAGAGATTTTCGTGCGAAACCTGGTGTTTGGGAATATTTGCAGGCCACCGCTAACCATGAAACCGCGAATGAAGATATTGCTAAAGTTGGTGCTCCACTGTACTTACATGTTTCCATTTTATCTGGACAAAATGCTTGCGTCCGGGTGGAAATTATGGCCATGACAAAATTTTTGCCTGCCCAAGCAGGAACAGCCTGAAGGCCCTGTGCTATCTGGCTCTGTAATATACCCAGCATCCGCTAAAGACCCCCTCGGTCGTTCCCAGCTCCCAACCAGTGACTGTGTAGTGAACAGCTCCTCTCGGACAATTGTTCTGGCAGCGCATGTGGTGGCTTTTGTGGCTGTTCCCTACCTGCTTCAGGCTCATCAGGGAATGCCACTAGGCCACACGGGATGTTCTGTGCACTGCAACAGCTTCGACAGCCGCAGTGCAACAGAGTCAAGGAGCTTGCGGGTTACTCAACACGATGCCGTGCTGCAAGGAATCGTGAGGGCTGACATTGATTTTATTCTAGTTTACTGTATTGTACCATTGTATTCTATTTAACTATGCTTTTATTCCACTTACCATTATGTTTTGTGTGCTCTCTGCATTTTTTTTGTGTAGCCCTTTTTTTCATATTTTTTTCATGTCACACAGAACGTTATGGCTCTGTAGCGGTGACTGCTTGTCTGTGGTTGATGGGTCTGCTTGACCATGGTAATTGTTTGGCTATAGTCTTTAGGTTTCCTTGACCAGAAAGAGTAGTGTTAAACAAAAGAACAAGTGTTGTATGATGTACTATAGTGGCCTTTTATAATGGCTTTCAAAGTTTGGTTATGTACAAAGGGGAGACAGGAAAGAAGTCCACTATCCGGATGGATCCACTTTCCAGACAAGTCTCTGGCTCTATTATGTCAGAAAATCAAGGGAGTACTGTACATTCAACTCTTCTTAACTTTTTTATATTACAAATGTGAGATACACTTATTATTCTGAGCCTTCAGTGGTTCTCAGTAAGACTGTTCTTTACTTGCCTGTAAAAGTGTCAAGTATGCAGTACTCTTTCACACAGAATCAGGCTACGCAAGGAATGAAATCTTGAATAAAAGCCATATTAATGTTTCTTCTGTCCATATCTGATATGCCGATATCAACAATAATACATCATATCGAAAAAAATGCAAAAATCCACAATATACTAGTTCAGTGAACCGTATCAGTTAAAGCACTAAATGTCGATGGTAGGGTGATATGTGGATGGTATGGAGCAAGAATGGCAGCCAAGTCAGGGGTAGCTACTCTGCAGAGATTATAGGACAGGCAATGCTAGGGGCTGGGAGATAGCAGGTTGTGATGTGGATGGTATGACAGGGTTGGAGTGGTGGAGCAAGAATGGTAAACAGAAGGGGAGCTAGGCTGCAGTGGTTACAGATCAGATGAGGCTAGAAGAGTCTTGGTGTGAAGAGGCAATCCAAAGGTTCTGGCTGCCTTACTTTCTAGTATCAAAGTGTTCAGAAGACTTGTAGATCTTATTTGTACATGATATATATTCAGTCATAATGTCACATTTTAATTATCTTAGTGTCTGTGTTCATGCAAACCTTTCAACATATCTAATACTGCACTATACAACCATATATATATAGATAGATAGATAGATAGATAGATAGATATAGATACATATATATATGTAGAGAGATAGATAGATAGATAGACAGATAGATGATAGATAGATAGATAATTTATACCTCCAATTACTCATAATCAAATGACATATGGCAGTGGTTTCCAATCTTTTCTAATTCTCGCCCCCCCCCCATTGAATGACACATTCCCTGCGCCCCCCTTCCTCAAATACTGTACTGTATTTTACTGGCATAGCTGACACATGTCAATATATATCATAGATTCTTAATCTTTGAAACTGTTTATATATTCAGATAACTAGATTTCATAATCATATCTGAAATATTTTCTCCATATTTAGAAATTACTGAATTCCATCACATAATTCATAGTTTTCAAATATAATTACCCTTCTTATCAAGCCTTTGCATCCCCCTGGCAGCCCCACAGGTTGGAAACCACTGACATAAGGAATCAGTAAAAATTCTACATGGCTTACTGGAACACTGTTATAATGAGAAATGGGCTGTGAGAAGAGCACAGTAGTCCAGAATAATACCTTTCATAAGTTTAGAACATGAACTCACAGTATTGGGGTCCTGCTGCAATTTTTTCTGATGGAGTTCCCTAAAATTTGTGATGAATTTGAGCAGCATATCCTTCTTGTTGGCTCGCTGAGCAGTTTGCACCTTCTCCATCATCCGGCACACTTGGCTCCAAGGAACAACAGCTGCAATGGGTTTTGACGACATCCTCGAACTGACAACTGTCATGTAGGAGTAAAAGAGATTTACATTACCAGAGTCTCTGTATATAAGAATATCTTTTATCTTTTAAATCTAACATCTCTCGCTGTCACCTATGCTGAAATGTGGTTATGGACCTTTGTCAACTGAAAGTAAACTGACTATTCCAATACAGTATTAGCTACCATACAATTCCTGAATATATAGAGGACCCATATTATAAGTAGGGGATGTGTTCCAAAGTATCCCAACTCTTCCACTTGAATGATGCTGTAAACTGGGGGAAACTGGCAGGTCAGTTTCATTATTTACAATGACTTAGTACAAAAAGGGATTACTAAAAGGCAACATATGATGAGGACTTACTGTACATAACTGACGGAAACTTGTTTGCTATCAAAATTAATTTTTTTTACTACAGTATAACAAGAAATAATGTAGATTAAAAGGCCTCTTGAAATGAGGAGGTCAATTACAGTATTCCAGTCTGAAAAGTCTCTTCTAAGCTGAGTAATGTTAGACATCTTCAGTACGCTGGTGAAGAAACAAGACTTCAGTGGCTCTTTTTTCTGTTCCAAAGTTAACAGGCAACAGTTTTCCCAATGTAGAGCTGCCTATTTCTTCCTTCCCCTTTCTCATTCTATCTCTGTCTAAGTGAGAAGTATTGATGTTGGGGGTAGGGTAGAAAAGAGGTAGACCAAAAAAAAAAAAAAAACCTGGGACGAGGTCATTGAGTGTGACCTCAGCCAGAGATTGAGCAGCATGGAGAGCTGCCATTAGGTGACCAAGGCCAACACATGCAAGCTTGTTGGAGCCTTCAAAAATGAAAACAAACACGAAAATGAAGAAAGTGGGTTTAGCTATAAGAAAACAGCTGGAATCGCTGAATAACTGTTATCTTATTTTACCAATTAATATACCGGTACTTCATATTCCGTAAAATCTGAGATATCTTTACAGATATTAAATAAAACCCCTTATTTATGCACATTTATAAAAAGTATACAAAAAAGGCCCAGTAAATGTTTACCAAACCATAACACCATATTTCTACAAAATAACAACATGAACCAATTCACTTGGACAGTTCTAAGACAACTCTCTTCTGAGATGCTTTTTCCACAAATAAAAATTAAGCAAGATATTGTGGGGTCTTTAATGTGGTGTTATGGCTATGTAAACATTAACCCTAACCAACCTTTTTTTTTTCCTTAAGAGAAAATAAACAACAACAAATGAAATTCAAGCCATTTTAGGGATTAACCTACCAAATGCCACTTAACCTAGATCCATGTCATTCAAGCCTAACCGAGATCAATTTCCAATCTTACCCCAAGTCATTGGTGTAGTCCATCTTGACTGATTTCAAATCTGAAAACATATAATAATCCCACTTCCAGTCCTCTGGTTGGCTGAATCAAAACCATTATGCACCAATAAAAATAAACGCTTACCATTTACGACCACAATTTTCCACCAAGAAACAAAGTGCATTGCTTCTAATGGACAAACTGCAAGCAAACCACCAGCATGGGCACACCTTAATGACCCCACTTACTTTTTATTTCTGAAAGCACCATCACAGAAGAAGATTGACTTTGTACTGTTCAATGAATTGAATGACGTTATTCCTTAGGAATCTGGTGTTATGGTTTCTTAAACATTATCCAAAAGCCCACTGTATATGTTAACCTATAAAAAACAGTAAGTGATCGTATCAACACTTCATTCCACTATGAGATCTGCAAATACAGCATGAATGTCATATTTAAACCAATACTTCACTAAGTTACCAAGAACTGTTAAGAACATAACAGCAAATTAACACCAGAAGTATGAAATGTCTTCATCAATTTACGACTATGAACCATAGGTACTTACAAACCTTTCTGAAAGTTCAATGTGACAGTTCGGGGATCAGATGATGATCAATGAGAACAGTGGTGCAACAGTTAAGTCGGCCGATGTCTTCTTGCATGTGCAGATTGCTCGACACACTACGAGTAGAGATCCTTCGATTTCTGCAAAGGGCGTTTTAAACAGACTTATGCCATATCAGGTCCAATAGATTAATTTGCATGGCTATCAATAAAATCTGCTTGGCTACACCCACCTCACGAACACAACTACGACCGTGTCTGTTTATTGCGCAGCGATGTGGTAGACGAATTACCCAAACCATACCAAAAACACCCAAGTATGGATAAAGTTAAAAACAAAACAACACACCAAAAACCAGCTTTGAAGTATCTATACCAAGAAATCAATAACTAACGTACTGAAGATCATTAAAATATATATATATATAAGAGGAATTAAATTTTTTTCACCTTAACTTGGCCCAATTTTCGTCCTTTTGCACCTAATTTAGCGTAGCTCAATGACTGAAAAGATGAAAAGATGGTTCAACATCCTTTCTATAGCATTTCTTTGTGACTACAATCATATTATAATCTTATATCTACTGTTACAGCACAGCATTCAAGATGGAAATGTAGAAATGTCAGGCCAGGAGCCGTAGTTCTGTTAAAAGTCGGAACTTCTACTGGCATGGGGTTTTCAAAGATACATCGGTTTTCCACGTACACTGTGAATTCTTTCTTATATAAAACAAGATGCTGGAGGCAGCGGCGTAGTTTCGACGGATGGGGGAGGGCGAGGAGGGGCCACGCTCAATTGGGGGGGGGGGGAATAATAGACATTGTCCACAAATTAAAACAATCATCCGATATTTCAAATGGAGGCCAGTAGGGGATGGGGGGGTTGAATGGGGGGACCCGGGCCCCCTAGACCCTCCGTTACTACGCCACTGGCTAGTGTGACTCCTCGCGGTAGTGGTCGGCTCCGATGCACGGTTATACAATTGTTTCTCAAGTAATATCTTATCCCCCTCCCCTCCCGAAACACTGGAGGTAGACTGTGGGAGGAGGGCAACTTCAGCCTGCCGTCCACAGGATTTATGTTCAGATAATCCTGGAGCTGCAACTACTACCTTTTTACACTAACAGTTACAGTATGTGTTTCATCTAATGAAACACCATATGACGATAACGGAAACTTAGAATCACTGCGTTCGTTCTGAAATTTTTCTCAGTCACACTGCCATATTGATTTGCATGACTTGCAGGACTGATACTGTACGCTGGTACTACAGACCTAAGTCTACTAGACTTAGCTACAGACGATCAGCAACATCCAACCCAAGAGAACAGCGAAGAAGTCTCATATCGCGAAGCCACGTGTTCGTTTATGGATATGCAAAGACAGTAAAAAGTGGGGCTGCCTTTCTATCTATCTATAGCCAGACACCTTAATCCTGTAAGAGGTGGCCACAATCAAATCGCCCCCATGTCGCCTGTCCCCTGCCATTTCGCTGTCCTCCCCCAGTTCACACCCACCTCTCTCATATACCTCTCCACTTCATCCCTCCATCTCATCCTCGGTCTCCCCTTCCCTCGCCCCCCTCTACCTCACTCAAATACTTCTCGTTAGTCTCACGCTCTCCATCCTCTCCATATGGCCAAATCGCCTCACTGTATCTCTCCTAACACTTTCAATCACATCTACTTCCACACCACAATGCTCCTTCGCTTCCTGATTTGTCAGTCTGTCTCTCCATGCAACTCCATATGCTTCACTCATATAACTCACTTCCACTGCTCTCACTCTTGTGTCCTTCCAACATGGTCCAAACTTCACTTCCAAACGTTAGAGTTGTTATCACAATACTATGGTTTTCGCCACGAAAGATTCACTGTTGACATAATCTCCTGACTCATACCATACATTAATCAACTGACACACATGAAGAAACCCATGCAGTAGCCCTTGGTATTTCGAAAGCTTCTGAAAGAGTGTGGCACTGTTCCCTGCTATCCAAACTCCCTTGGTATGGCATATCTTTTGTTCCTCTGATTTCCTTTTATCTTAGTGATAGAAAGATAAAAGTCGACAATGTATATTCCAATTTCCACTCGATTAATGCCGGCGTGCCACAAGGATCAGTTCTGGCTCCAACTCTATTCCTAATTCATACTAACGAGATCTTATATGTCACCCATAATCCCATTCACTCATTTGAACATGACTCAACACTTCACAGTTCATTCACACTTAAACGCCCATTCACAAAGTCTAATATCTCTAACTCACAACTCAATACATACATCTCCATTAATCAAGACTTATCTAAGGTCACGGAATGTGGACAAAATAATACTGTATCATTTAACGATAGGAAAACCAAATATATACAATTTACTAATAAACAGATAATGCCTGATTCCTATATTACCATCAATGCTACTAATATTCCTATCTCTAAAAGTACTGAAATTCTCGGTGTTTCACTTAGCAATGTCCTCAGCTGCACCTCTCATGTTAGATCACTTGCTAAAACCGCTTCAAAGAAACTTGGATTATTGTAGGGAGTCCATAACTTCTTCACTGACGAGCAGTTAGCTATAATTTACAAGAGTCATATGCACTATCAGTCAGAATGCAGCTCACCCTCGTGGAATGGATGTCGAGAGGTTGCACTACAAATGGACAAAATTTAGAACAAAGCTATTATATTTATTAACAACCCTACTATTACAAATGAACTACCTCCTAAACAAGTACGAAGAAATGCTGCCTCTTTTGTATTATTTTACAGATACTTTTATGGCAAATGTTCAAACGAAGTTGTCTCCATTGTGTCATCTCTCCACGCCTTCCCCCACGCTACACGGGCATCTGGTAGCGCTCATGACTGGAATGTCACGCTGCCATATTGCAGAACTGCAGCCTATCACAGTTCTTTTATACCTCTAAGGACATCTCTCTGGGACTTGCTTCTCCGGAGTGGTTTCCCCCCGATCTTCAAACTACAGCTGTTCAGATCCAACTGTTAGATTTTTTTCTTTTTTTTAATGAATGGAGGACACTTGTAAACTGGTGCATGGTTTATTTTCTTTTGTTTTTGTTTTTCCTTCCTCTGTTGTTACTGTAAAAAAAAAAAAAAAAGCCGCAACTTTACTTCCATCCTCACCTCCGTATATTCCTTATCACTGCTTTCAGAGATCCAGCAATCTTCCTTCCCTGTTGTAGCCTTTCAAGCACTTCATCCTCTAAACTTCCATCCTTACCCATCACACTACCTAAGTACTTAAATGCACTCACATTTTCCATTTCCTCACCATCCAACTTCACTGTACATTCTGTGACGTGTAACATTGTTTGAAATTAATCATCTGAAGTCTTAACACTGACATACCACTGAATAATAATAATAATAAAATTATAATTAGAACACCGTAAAATTGTCCCAAGGACAATTCTGGTAAAGAAAAACCTCTTACAGTAACTGCCTAGCATCTTGTGTATATCACGTTAGATCATCACAGTTTATAATTACGTCCACCAGGTTCTGTGACTCTAGCTTTAATTCTTCATGAAAAATTAGGTGACATCCGGAATATCCGGAAAAGTCCTAATTTTATGCACCAGGCGATCTCAGAATAATCAACCGGTTGGAACCATACTCCTATCTGCAATGCGGCCGCTTTTGCTATATTACGTAAAATTTCAGCTTGCTAATTTAAGCAATTTTTAAGACAGCGTTCCGGAATCCGTTTCCTACATTCTGAACATCATCCGGTGATCTGGCTGATGAATTCCCATCATACTGGGCCAGAAGAAGCTGCCAGCTGGGCGACTGGCCTGACAAAGTTTGAAGGCTCTAGGTGCAGAGCATCCATGTAATGGTCATTTATTTTATAAGCAGAGAGAATATTAAGAATATTTAAAAATAAGAAAACTTCCAACAAGAATGTGAGCAGTGCTACTAATAACAACGCGAATAATTATAATAATAATAATAATAATATATTCCGTGTTTCTTTTCACTTAACTAGAAATATTTGTAATGACAATATTTGCTAACTTACACTCGTCTATGCGCCTTTTTAATTTCATCTGAAAGTCTATTCTTTACTTACTGCAGACAAAAGATCACAGAATAAGAGAACAATATATAATATGAAGGTTATTCCACTCTCTCTCTCTCTCTCTCTCTCTCTCTCTCTCTCTCTCTCTCTCGCACACGCAGCTCACGACTATTGACATTCACGTATCACTTCTCGGCTCAATTTTTGGATCCGAAGAGGAGAATGGACGGAAAAGCGGGTAGGGGGTGGTATTTTGAGAGAGAGAGAGAGAGAGAGAGAGAGAGAGAGAGAGAGAGAGAGAGAGAGAGAGAGAGAGAGAGAGAGAGTGTGTTAAAGAAAGATGGAGACAAAGGAAGGAGAGAGAAGAGGAGAGGGAGAGAAGAGGAGAGGGAGAGAAGAGGAGAGGGAGAAAAGGAAGTGAGGGGGTAAATGCAAATTCTTCAAGGAGGAGAATGGAGGGCTAAGAGGTCTGAGGTAGGAAAGAGAGTAAGGGAGTGAGATTCCGAACGTGATAGAGAGTCTGTGGAAATGAAAGAGGTGAAAAGCTAAAAGAAAGAGGAAGGGAGAGAAAACTATGAAAGAGATAATAACAGCAAGTGAAAGTGAGTGAGGAACAAAAAGTGAGAACGAGAGGAACTAAGTGAGGATCTGGAGAGTGGCAGGGGAGTATGAATGGGTGAGGGAGGATGAGAATAGGGAAGTGAGGATCTGGAGAGTGAGAACATGGAAACAAGGATCTGGAGAGTGATGAAGTGGGTGGCACAAAGTGAAAGAGGGTTTGTGCTGGGAATGAGTAACTGACTAGGATAAAACGAAATGGGAAACGAATAATTACGATAATACTGCATACGAACTCCACATTTAACGATTATAACCACACTCAAATCGGCCGCCTATACTCTTGTACAAGGGTTCAGTCACAGCCTTAGTCTATTCCGCTGGTACAGTACACCTCCACATGTACAGTAACACACCAGTGGTACAGTACAACTCCACTCATCATGACTATCAGGCATATTTTCCTTGAACAGTTCATTAAACTCATTCTTCTACATTTATTCATATCTGCATAAATCTCATCAGCACCAACTGTAGAGGGGCCTACACGTGGTGGCGCTGTGACCCTAGGTGATGCAGCTGCAGCGTCCACCCGAGAGTCGAACCTCCTCATACGTCCCTGGACCTCGCCGTGGGAAGGACTCAGGTTCGATCCTGACAAGGCGCTGTCTATCACAATGGGGCACCGGTTCCCTGCATATTGTATATCCCATTTGAGCCCAGTGTCCTCAATATAGGACAGAACTGGGAATCTTCAAAAGTTAATAAAGTAAGGAACCCTCGGGTAGGGACCTATGATCTCCGCGACTATGAGTAGATAGGCGGAGGGCGGTACGCTTAGTACCCTCCCAGTACAGTCCCTCGCCCAGGAGCTCTGGGAGCCAATGGAATATATATATATCATGTACTGTACTGTACCCGTAGGACGGTCCCTCAAAAGCTGTTGCTTACATGTGGTCGACGGGACTGCTCGGTCAGACAGATTGGGATTATGCAACAACAAATTAACTAGAACCGGTTACATTCCCATTCTTCAATCTCTTTAAAATATTCTTCACTTCCCTCACCGTCATATTTTCAGGCACCACATTGAGTCTTCGTGCACCACCACATACAGTACAGTACAGTCAAGTTTACCACAGTTCTGCTTTCGTCATGCTTACCATCATATTTTTCAATCTTTCCATCTGCTTCTCGGTGAGCAATTCATACGGGAGTGTCAAGTCGATGCCATAAACACTTCTAAAACAGGTTACCAAAAATTAATGTCCTTGTATTTCATGGTACGTTCACCATTTTCTACGTCACCACTGAGTAACTAGGAACATCACAAATCTTCGGTTATTCCATAAACCGATGAACACAGCCATGCATAAGCTGCCTCCAGACTATTTTAAGTTATGGGTCTTTTCGATCTAGAAGAGTTAGATAAAGCCTTAATAAACCCTGCAGTACAACACATCCTTTGTAAGATGAATAAAATCGTATAAAAGTTGCAAGAATAATATACAGAATGTCATCGAATTGATGGAATTTAAGTTCAAACCATTCTGTCGAACTATATCATGGAACCCAGAGACAACAAGAGTTATATGCCCGTTTTCAAACTGAACTCACGATATCAACATTGCATTACACATTTCAAGTAAATAAAACAAGTAAAGATATTTATCTCAAAGTTTTCCAATACCGGTACTCATGTTTATGTTCGCAACGTGAAACAGGCCTAAAACACTCTCAGTACTGCTAAATCGGCTCGCCCTGTTATAATATCCGCGTATAATGGGAAGTAAGACCGGTACCCATTCTTTCTGCATGTCTTAAGTGAGTAAACTGGGAGGGTGGTGGAGCTGAAAACCGCTTCTTAACATTTATGTGGAGAATCCACTGCCTTCCACTTACGGTGTAGGCATGGGCGCAAGTGGCTCCTATGGTAATGAGAGGGGGGAGATTGTATTTTTAATGCAATTTTATTCCTAATCATGATCTATAAAAAAAAAATGAAATTTCTATATCTCGTCATGTAATAATAATAATAATAATAATAATAACTAGAAGACTGTGGCTGTCAGTGACAGTTACTGATCTCCACCTACGAAAATATTGCTGAACTTAGGTTTTTTGTAATAAGTAAAAAACCGTCGGTCCAAATGCCACCAAAAAGTATAAAGACCAGACAAAATTGCAAAGGCCACGAAGTGCATCACTTATGATTAGGCTTTTTCTGTATGGAAAAGCAATTAAAAACTGTCGAAAAGTGGGGTGGCCGAAATATTGTAAAGTCACACATGAATGAGTCTGAAAATTATTTTTCCCATACAAATGTTTGGAAAACAGTTTTATTACGGTTTTTCCCTCCATGTTCATGTATCTATAAGAGTTTTGGAGTAAACTGAAGTTGAAAATGTATGATTTTTGAACATTTTCGAACCTGTGATCTTGAAAAGTTGGTCCAAGTCACTGAAACTGCGACTGTGTAATAGAAGCATGGTGCTGTACATCCTCAGTATGATGAAAATAGGAGACGAAAAGTGACAGATTAATAATAATAACTAGAAGACTGTAACTGACAGAGACAGTTACTGATCCTCACCTATGAGAATATTGTTTTTCTGCAATAACTTAAAAACTGTTGGTCAAACTGCCACCAGAAAGTGTACAGACCTGGTCCAGAACCACACAAAACTTCTAGGGCCATGAAGAGCCTCATCTATTTTTTTTTTTTTTTCCCTCTGTACAGAAGAGCAACTGAAAATTGTTGCAAAGTGGGGTGTCCCTAATAATCATAATGTCACACATGAATGACCTTCAAGTTGTTTCCATACAAATGTTTGGAAAATAACTTCATCATGGGATTTCCTTCACCGAGGCTGAAAATTTATTATTTTTAACATTTTTTGCCCTGTGACCTCGTAAAGTAGGTCAAGGTCACTAAAACTGGGTCAGTGTAATGTGGTCATGGTGATGTAGTACATCTTCAATATGTAAGACGAAAATCATACTACCACCACCACTACTACTACTACTACCCGGTACTACTAATAATAGAGAGGGAAACCAAGATCTCCACCTATGGTAATGTGATCAATAATAATAATAATAATAATAATAATAATAATAATAATAATAAATAATAATAATAATAACAATAATAATGGCAGATACATAAACCTCCACCTATGGTAATATGTGGAGATTAAGAGTAATGTTACATACAAAAGAAGCCTGCAGAAAGCAAAGGAGGAGAGAAATTAAAACAAACTAGGAGCAACCGAAGCCCAAGAGGATGGAACACTCTCACCAAAGAACCATCCATCATCACACTGTTATCGCGCCAAAAGGAGGAGGAGGAGGAGGAGGAGGAGGAGGAGAAGGAGAAGGCTTTGATGGATGGCTCTTCTCTATACTTATGATGCAAAATACATCTTCCATCAAGCGTAAACACCAAACAATCACCTTTTCCTCCCTTCCCGGAGTCCAGTTCGGAGTGAAAAATGGCCGGGATTAATGGAAAAGTTGGCGGTCTGATTTGCTCGTACGTCTGGAAACGACAGGGGGCTCCTGATTGGTCCGTCATTGTTTGGATACGTTTTCCCCAAAGGGCTCTCATGGAGGGAGTCTTCCTCATGATGGATCTGAACTTGATTTATGCCTTTTGATTCATGCTGTTACGATCGTGTTTTGACAGGCTGGTGCTCTCTCTCTCTCTCTCTCTCTCTCTGACCTTCATACTGTATTATCTTTTTTTAAAATATGAAATGTAAAAAGGAAAGTTTCACCTAGTACCCCTTACAGCTCCTCTTGTAAACACACACACACACACACACACACACACACACACACACACACACACACACACACACACGTGCATTATTATTATTATTATTTTTATTTAATCAAGGGTGCAGGGGTCTGGGGATAGGTTACTCAGTTTTGACAATTTGGACGAGGTCGCTCGGCCTCGTTGCCCTTGAGTGGTACTGTGTCAGCAATTCTGAAACTGTTTTCCTCTGTATTTCCTACAGCCTATGACCTCCAGTCTTTTACAAGCAGTGTGTACAGGCATCTCGAAAGAACTGATCTTAAAGGTGGCTGTAATCTTTTTACTTTTTCTTGAGGAGAACAATCTTGCTGGATTCTAGACTTTCGTTCCTTCTTACTTGCATTAAAAAAAAATAATAACTTCAACCAACCTACGGATAAAATCCCTATCTGGCTTTATCCAGTTGTTACACCCTAACCCACTAGACCCGCGGCATCATTTGGTTATATAATTACCACCCAACGTCGTAAAGGGTTGTCTGGGTTACAGGAAACCATCTGGCTTATCACTCAGTGTCAAGTGGATGCAGCACTACATCGAGAAGGGGATGGCGGGCTACCCAATACCACATGTGGCGGAAAGCAATCTTCAAATATAAACGTTCATCATTATCAGCCTGTCAGTCATCATACCCAACCAAATACTGATATCACAAAGCTATCAGAATATCTTCACAAATAATCCTTTATCGCAAAAATTTAAATATTCATAATCTGCAATGACATCTGAATATTCCTCAATCATAAATACTTACACACCCATAAATAGCAGCAACCACAGTACAGTATCTGAAAATAACTCTGCCATCCAAATATCTGTGAATCGGCCATCTGAATATCCATAAATGAGCCATCCAATTATTCGAAATTGAATCAATTGAGTATCCGCAAATCAGCCGTTTGATTATCTGCAAATCAGACATCCAAATATCCGCAAATCACCCATCCGAATATCCGAAAATCTGCCATCTGAGGATCCGAAAATCAGTCATCCGAACATCCGAAAATCAGCCATCTGAATATTCGAAAAACAACAATCAGAACATCCGCATATCACCCACCCAATTATTCGCATTTATCATTCAAATATCCACAAATCAGTCATCCAAATACTTGCAACTCAGCCATCCGAATATCCGCAAATGAGCCATCCGATTATAACCATACTTCCGGCATCTGAATGTCCGCAAAGTCAGCCATTCGAATACCAGCAAATATCATCTTAATATACACAACTTAGACATACGAATATACAAAAATGCCATCCGAATATCCGCAAATCAGGTAATCGAATATCCACAAACCAGGTATCCAAATATCCGTAAATCAGGTATCCGAATATCCGCAAATAAGTCATCCAAATAACTGCAACTCAGGCATTCGAATATCTGCAAAGTCAGCCATTCTACTGTCCGCAAATATCATCCGTATATTCGCAAATCAGCAATCCAAATATTCGCTAATCCACCCATCTATCCAAATACCGGTAAATCGGGGATACATCTATTGGCCATTCCCCTCCCTCTGAAGCTAATCCATTTTTGAGCATCCATCACACATCCCTCTCTCTCTCTCTCTCTCTCTCTCTCTCTCTCTCTCTCAGCCTGTGTTTCTGTTTTTACAATCTCTCATTAAATGTTTCTCAATTCCTCAGTCCCTTCCTCTCCCATAACCCCCTCTGCTAATCTATCATTATCTATTTAACTATTTCTCATGTATATTCATCTATCTATCTGTATCCCGCTACGTGTCTTGCCATGCCTAAAATATACGTCTGTTCAACTATCTATCTATTTCTCTATCTATTCCGGCCCGACTGACCCCACTGACAGGCCCACGACAGGTCAGATCAGGCGGCCGAAGCTGACCGTAAAACTTTAAGCCATGTCAAGCCGGGGCAGATCACACAAGAATTATAAACTCTGGCTTGCACAACGGGGACGAATTGCTGGCCTGGGTTGGGTTAGACTGATTAAGAACGGGGTGGGTTGGGTTGGGTCACAAGAATCAGTTCAGTACGACACCCCTTTTACATCAAGTTGACTCAGATTTTCGTCTTTTTTGCAGCCTACATGTAGCTGTGTGGTACAAGGCAAATTTGAAGCTCTACACCGTTTTCGTAGCGCTTCTTTATGACTAGCATCACATTCTAGTGTTCATCTGTTGTTAGAACTCGGCATTCAGGATAGGGAGATGGCAATTTTAGGCACAGTTAGGGTAAAAATAATATAACTGTTCTCACTACTGTCATGTATAATTACCAGTAAAGAATGACATTATGGTTTAGCTAAGTTAGATCAAAGATAAGTAAGTTGGGCTTGGTTGAGTATGGTTAGGTTGGGTGACAATCTGGGTTTAAGGAATGTAGCAATATTTTGAGACATAATAGCATAATGGAAATAAATTAAAAATATCACTACCGCAACAACAACAAAACATTAACAACAACAACAACGACTACTACTACTACTACTACTACCATCAGTCCTCAGACAACTACTGTATCATCTCCAGCATTACCACAGTAACCAAAACAACCACCAACACTAGCACACGGTTATGATATAATCATCAATGTCTGTCAAGTGCTTGAAAATTATAATACAGCAAGATGAGGGTAAAACAGAAAAAAAAAATCACACGTCCAGACACAGGCACAGACTTAAATACACACACACAAACACACACACACCACATAAACCGCTACCTAGCTCCGGTTTGGCAAGTGCGGGTGTAACACAAGAAAGTCTGAACATTTGCCACCCACGAAAAAAAAAAAAAAAAGGAAAAGGCTGAATTAGGATGAAAATCTCCAAAGTTATGATACACTTATGATAACAAAACACTGGGTCAAGGAAAAAAAAAAGGTGAAGCTCAGCAAGATAAATTTGAGATTGACAAAGGGTAGACAAGTGTGCTCTTTCTTACCCCCCCCTAATCTCTTTCTCTCTCTCCTTCTTCCCTCTCACCCTCCCAGCTTCCCTCTTCAACTTTTCCTCTCCTATCCCCATTTCCTTACCTCCTCTCCTCCCTCCCTCCCTCCTGCTACTCTCAACACATCACCCTTTTCTTCTCATATATACATCCTCTTCCTCCCCTTTCCCCTCCCTTCCTCTCTCCGTCACCCTTCTCAACACACTCCTCCTCACTTCCTGCCTACCTCCCTTCCTCCCTCCTCCATGCTACCGCTTCCCCTCCTCTCCCCTCCTTTTCTTCTCCCCTTCTTCCCTCCGTCTATGTCCTCCATACCCTCTCAAAACAAAGCTCTCCCTTCCCATCCCTCTCCTCTCTCATATCAATTTCCTTCCTATGTCCCTCCCCCCCCCTCCTCTTCCCCTCTCTCTCTCTCTCTCTCTCTCAACAAACAAAATTCCATTCCCTTTCCTTGATCTCTCTCTCTCTCTCTCTCTCTCTCTCTCTCTCTCTCTCACCTCTTCCCACCTCCCCTACCTTCCTCGGCCATCCGCTCCCTTCCCTCACTCCCTCCAATAACTCTCAACACACTGTTTTCTTCCCCCCTCCCTCCCTCTTCAGTTTTCATCCCCTTACCATCTCCTCTCCCTTCAACACATCCCATTCTTTTTACTCTCCCTTCCTCCCCATAAATAATTCTCCTTATCTCTTTCCTCTCTCATTCTCCGTCCACCCCCTCCCCCGCCTACCCCTCCTTACCTCCCGATTCCACTTCCATCCTCCTCCCCTCCCTCCCTTGCATAGGTAGGCTACCCTCAACCGCCGCCACAGGGATAGGGGAAAAGGGGAAGAGGAGAGCGGGAAATGGCAAGAGGAAGGGGGAAAAGGGAATAGGAGAGGGGGAAATGACAAGAGGAAAGGGGAAAGGGATGAGACGTTAAGGAAAACGAAGAGGAACAGAGGGAAGGGAGACGTGAAGAAAGTTGAGAATGGGGGAGGGAAGAGAGGAGCAATGAGAGGAGATGCAATGGGGCGGGGGTCAAGAGGAGGAGGCAAACGGGAAAAGGGAGACAAAGGGGAGAGGAGGGTTGGTGTGTTCAATGTGATCCCAGCAGACTGCAGGAGGAAGCTGCCTGCTCCTGCAATGCACCATCCTCCTTGCAAGAAGACAGGGAAGGATTTCAGGGACGTTTGTCTAAACGACAGTAGTGTCACCGGCTATACGGGTGCCAGACAGGGAAGGCGTCCCTCACCACCACCTGAAGAGATGGCAGGATAGGGCAGAGAAATAATGGGAGAGGTGAGGAAAGAGGAGAAGTGACGGGGGAAAGGAGGGGTGAGAAGGGAGGAAAGAGGGAAGGCAGGGATGAAAGTCGGGTTGAGACAGGAAGATACAAGGGATGGGAAAGAGTACGAAAAAGGGAAAGGAGAGTGGTTAAAGAAGGGTGAAAGGGAGGGTGACTGAGTGAGGGGAAGGAAAATGGGTACTGAGGGGAGAGATAAGTACGGAACAGGGAAAGGAGAGTGGTTGAAGAAGGGTGAAAGGGAGGGTGACTGAGTGAGGGGAAGGAAAATGGGTACTGAGGGGAGAGATAAGGGTAGAACGGAGGGGAAAGAGGAGGGAGGGTAGAATGGAGAGGAGAGGAGAGGAGAGGAGAGGGGGGACGTAAAATGGAGACAGATTGCCGCCATAAGTCCCCGCTGAGGCCGCCAGGTGGCTCACGGCCGCCCACCAATCAGCTCACCAGGGGACACAACCCTAATGTTTTTTTCCTTTATTACAAGCTTTTTGTAACTTTTTTCGGACACTACAATTAAATATATTGGTTTCTCTATCTCTCTCTCTCATCTCAGCCGTTTGTGTGTCCAATGCAGGACCGGCCTATCCCGACCGAAGTGGGGACGGTACAGCCAATTTATCTCTACCAAGTGGCTTAGGCTGTCTAGTAGAGATTGTATGTAGGGTAAGAAGTGCTTGTAAGTGTAACTGTAGTGTTGGAGTGGATTTGGATGTGTGTGTAGTCTGTGAACCAAGTGTAATCGGCCCGCGCAAGCCGACTGGGTGCAAGCATACTTTATAGTATGCAACACTGGTTTAACCACAGCACCCCTTGTGTCTGCCAATGCAGTACGTGGCCTGAAGAACGCTCCCAAAGTTTATTACCCTGGCGGGGCGCGAACCCTCGTTCTTCAGTGTACGAAAACGCACACTTTACCACTGTACCACAGAGGATATATATATATATATATATATATATATATATATATATATATATATATGTGTGTGTTTATTAATGCTTGATTACAAGATAACAATAACTCCTACACATTTCTTCAAGTTCAAATACTTTCTTTTATTAAGTTTTCAAACTCACCCTTCTCCCTCTCTCCCTCCCTCCCTCACTACACATTCCTTCCTCCACTCCTCTCTACAACTGTCTCACCTTCCTCCCTCCTTCCCTCTCTACACCCGCTTCACCTTCCTCCCTTCTTCCATCATGCTTCTAGCTTCCCCCACAACTGCCTAAACCCCGCTCAGTTCACCTTTCCTCTCCCCTGCCCCATTCCATTTTACTATTTCCTGCCTCACCCTACCACCCTCACACCTGCCTTACCTCACCTTCCTCACAGCTACTTCGTCTCTAACTCAACTCACCTCCCTCATCCTTGTTTCACTCTAGTCCGTTCCTCCTGCCCTCACTCGTCTCACCCTGCTTTGTTATCCTTGTTTCTGACTAGAAGAATAATTACGTTAGTTATACGCGACCCATTAATAAACTAATACTCTAGGACCAATAGGACTGCTGCTGTTTGTGTTTTCTGTAAAGTTACCTCCTCTCTGCCTCACCTTACCTCCTTCCCTCTCCCCCATATCCCCTTCATTATTGTTCCACCCCATCCCCTCAATCCCCCCACCCCCACCGCATCCCCTCCTCCACACACCGCCATTCTCACCACAGTACCGGCTACCATATCCGAAACTACCACTCTTCCCAATCTTAATTGTCGTAGGCTCTTCACGCATTTTTTTCAATATTTTTCGTTTATTTCGCCTCTGTACTAATATGTATATGCTAAAAAAAAACTACTAAAAATATGGAAATTAAATAAAACATAAGGTTGCATGTAAAGGAAATAATATACAATATACTGACATATGTTTGAGTAAATGTTATCTGATTTTTCCGGGGTTTTTCTCCCCTCTCAAATGTTCCAATTACACTATTCGCTACTTCCTTAACCCCCCCCCTCTCTCTCTCTCTCTCTCTCTCTCTCTCTCTCTCTCACACACACACACACACACACACACACACACACACACACACATACAAAGTTCGCTTGAAAATGAGTATAAATTAAAAGAAATCAGAAATCAGGGTTGCTGGGCGCTGCTTCAATCAGCAGGGTTTTGGTGAGGAAAGCAGATGAGACTGCAAGAAGGTAATGGTGCACTGCTGACAGGAATTTTGAGGAAAGACCAAGCATACTGCAGAATTTAACACAAAATGAGCTCGGTAATGGTCTTCGAGGTCTCTTATGATCGTCATTGGGAAAGACTGATGGGGATCTTCATGGTCCTTCCCCAGGGGTCTTTGAGGAATTGTTTCTCTCTCTCTCTCTCTCTCTCTGATAAAGTGCGGTGTGCATTGTGAGAGTCTTAATGTGGAAAGAAAAAGAAAAATTCTGAGGATGCTGGCCTACCATCACTACAATTGAAAACACACACACAAAAAATAAAAAAAAAAGCAGAATATTAAGATGTTAGCCTGCTGAATTGTAAAACGGACGTTCCCTCACTCCGTATCACCAGTTTTCCATCCACCTCGAGGGGAGTACTGCCACATTCGACTGGTGTTTTATTCTCCATCGTGTTCTATACTGAAAGGTGATCTATCTTATTATTCCCTGCCCGCTTCGGTTTGGGGGATGGGTGGACTGTGGTGGAGAGAGGAGGGGAACAGTCTGCTTTACTATCCTTCTCTCGCTTCAGCAGAATGAATTGTTGAGCCATTTCACACTGACGACGCTTTTCTTATTATTCTTGCTATTTTTAGAGGCTTTTATTTGCCTTACGAGAAACTTTGCCCACAAGGGGGACTAGATATGGCCTTCAATAATCCCTTCAATTAGAGGAACCTTTCATAAATTGAATAAGGTTGTCTGGAATGAGTACGAATAACCTAACAGACTTAAGAGGCTAACTGCACTGTGACCTACACCAAACTGCCTCTTTACGATCAATAACTCTTTTCCTGCTTTTTTTCCTTTCTGCTCCCTTAACCCCTCCGTTACGAGCAATCTCTCCTCAGCTGAATAAATTTGTCTGCAGTAGCCAGAATGAATAAAAATTGGCGTCATAGTAACACTCACTATGGTGGATCCTTCTATACCTTAATAAAATCGCCTTGAGGTACACAAACAGAACAAGCTACAGAGATATTACCTACCCCCTATCTAAGTTCCTTCCCCTCTAGGCCTCCTCTTCCCCTTCCTTTCCCCTCCAAGCCTCACTTTACCCTCCCTTTCCCCCCTTCCATCCCACCCCTTGCCCTCCCTTTCTCCCTCCAGGCCTCTCCTCCCCTCCCCCGTCTCTCTCTCTCTCTCTCTCTCTCTCTCTCTCTCCCCGGCCCTTCAGCTGAATCTGGGCATGGCGGACAGATGGGCCTCTAAGGAACCCATTCTTATCACTTCCACTCTCATTTCCCCCACACACCGTCGCCATTTCTCTCACAACCCATGATTTTCCTATTTTCTTTCACGCCAACACCTGAGAGGCGCCAACACTCGGAATATATTATTTTCTTAGGACTATTTTTTTAATAATCTTTTTCACAAGTCGGAATGCAGCGAAGGAATTATATTACCTCTGAACTTCTAGAAGACTTAAAGAGGAACGGGAAAAAATGATAACTAGTAAGTCGGCTGGTCCACATTAGGTAACTTCTGTCGAGACATGAATAATGTACGAGAGTACGATAAGGATAGCAAAGGAGAAAGATTTCCGTGCCTAACAAACCTTCCAGCTGGAACTGGCAGGAAAAAGCGTGAAGAAACATCAGGAGGCATAGAAAACTGTTACTGCTTAACAATGTATTACAGAGTTCCGATGGAATTAAATGAATTATGATAAGAAGAGTAATATGACAGAAGGCAGGCTAAAATAACGTGGCAAACGCTAAATTCATTAAAATCTGCATACCAGTGAGTGGATTTGGAATCCACCATCTTCAGATACTATAATACGCAGGAAAATTCACGTATATTGAAACTGTATTTAAGGAAAAAAGGACGAAAGGTTAGATATCTGCAAAAACCCGTTCCTCTCTGGAAAAAAAAAAAAAAAAATGAACATAAGAAAACTACGCCAAATTTCGTTCAATTCGAATTGCCCAACACACTACCTTTAAAAGAATGGAGGTCACTGGCGGAGGGAATACATACTAAGGAAAACTAAGAGCAACATTACTCACCTTTTAGTAAAACCCTAGGGATAAATATCCTGTCTATTAACAAGTGTAAAGTACTCTTCACTTGACATAATAATACCAAATTAAGGGCAAGATATTTTTATATGACGAACAGTAAAGGAATTGGGTATCTTCCATGAGTATGATGATATCATCGCGATTAAGTCAAACCAACCAAAACAAGCAAGTTAAGACTCTAGTTATGGTACGCTTGTTATAAAATAAAAATCTTGAGATTAACCTCTGCAGTTGTTGAGTATAGTCATCGCGATTAAGTTAATCCAACCAAAACAAGCAAGAGTTCATTTAAGACTCTGGTTATGGTACGCATGTTTTAAAATAAAAATCTACAGATAAAACTCTACAGTTGTTGAGTATGGTAAACTTTACCGTGAAATACAATAACAATTACCGGAGGATACAATACCTTTCAAGTGTACATACCGACTAAATGGTACACTAGTCCTTTCAGGGTGTACTCTCTGTTGCAAAAGCCTTGTCGCCTCTCCTGCTTCTCTCTCCATGGTCTCAATCAGTGTGGCGAACCTGAGACTGACGACAGTGACACATGACCAAATAATGTCATCTTCACTATCGGTTGCTAACGACTGACGAGACTGCTTTTCAGATTTTATAGACAGTTCACCACAAGACATTTTTTTTTTTTTCCAGCTGACAGTACAAGAAAATTATCGCTGCTGAGAGATACAAGAACAACCACGTTAATAATAATAATAATAGTAATAATAATAATACGAAAAACGAAAAGGGACTTGAAGAGAATGGCAAAAAATGAAATACAAGGTAACAGGTACACAGATCAAGTACCGCAGAATCTCTCTCTCTCTCTCTCTCTCTCTCTCTCTTTCTCTCTCTCTCTCTCTTAACCTTTTATAAACCCATCTTCAGGTGGGATGAGGAACCCATCTTCAGGTGGGTCGAGGGAAAACACATCTAAATGGAGACTAATTGGCCCCGACGGAGGCAGAGAAAGAGAGAGAAAAAAGTTTGTGAGTGAGAGTCTATTTGCATCGAAGTGAGCCTTTTGAATTCTAAAGTTGGGGCTGTGTTTGTTTTCTCTTCTCCGTTTTCTTTCCGCGCTTCCGTCTTCCATATTACTTCTCTGACTCTTGATTTTGTTTTCACAGCAATCAATGAACTCTCTCTCGTCCTCTTTATTAGTTTTTGTCTTCTTTATTACTCTTTATGCATTTTCTTATTGGTTATTCGCCTCCGTTTTCTTTGTTTCCGCGCTTTCGTCTTCGCTGCCTTAAGATATATTAGCTGTATTCATCGTCCCCTCTTTCACATTATATTACATTTACCTTTTTTCTTTATTACTTTTTATCTATTTTTTATTTGTTTCAATCACTGTTTTCTTTGTTTCAGCTTTATCGTTTCCATATTATTCATCTGATTTTTTTCTCAGTATTCCATATACTCGTAAATCTCTCCATTTTTTTTTTTTCCCCCTCGTAATCGTCTTTCCAATTACTTCTCAGACTTATGATTCTGTTTATTACGTATTCACTTGCCTGCTCCTCTTTCTTTTGTATTTTATTTTCTTGTGTAGCTTTTTCTTCTTCGTGTTCTGCGCTTTCGTCTTTCTTTTTCTTTGACTTTCTGTGTTTTCTGGGTCTTCTCTAAGCTGCTGCTCTTTATTTCTTTAGTTATCTTATATATGTCGCTTATCTGGTTTTCCATTCTCCGTTTCCTGAGCTTTCGTCCATTTTATTAATACCTTGACTTATTATTCCTCTGTACACCTTTTCTTTCTGTCCGTTTCTATCTTCTTATAGTTTTATCTCTCCTAATCTGACTTTTTCTCCTTCACTTTCCGCACTTTCATCCTTCTTATTACTTCTGAAATTTTCTTCATTTTCCGCACTTTCATCCTCCTTATTACTTCTGAATTTTATTATCGAATAACATTCACTGGGTACCTCTTTTTTTTTTTGTTTTTTTTCCTTGCTTTGCATTTCGGTTTCCTCACTTTGTCTTTCCTCGTTTTCCCTCTTTCATCTTTCTTATTACTGCTTTGACATTTCAATATATTAAATGTTAAAAGAAAAGTCTCATTGGTTCTCCCTCCGTTTTCTTTACTTTCACTCACTCCTCTACTTGCTGGTCGTGTTCTTGTGGAGGACTGGAGCACAGGAAAAAAAAAAAAAAAAAAAAAAAAAAAAAAAAACTGTGCCATAATAATTTTCGTTCAGTCGATAGGCTAAATTCTCCTCCTCCTCCTCCTCCACTACTACTTTTATACTTTCTTTTATACTTCGTTTTCCCCTCCTCCTGCTGCTCCTCCACTACTACTTCTTTACTTCTCTACGTCTTTTCTTCCCCCTCCTACTCCTCCACTACTACTTTTTTACTTCTTTTCCTCCTCTTCCTCGTGCTCCTCCACTACTAATTCTTAACTTCTCTTTTGCTTTTCCTCCTCCTCCTCCTCCGTATCAGTTAGTTTTGCCTTTCTTTTCTCCATTCTATTCCCCATTCACGCAGCAAAGTAGAGAGCTGACGTTTAGCCCATTCAGGACTTTGACTATAATAAATTCGGAGGAGAGAGAGAGAGAGAGAGAGAGAGAGAGAGACTAATACTCCAAACGCACTAGGAAAAAAAGATAACACATTAAATTCCATCCTCCTTGTAAAGAATAAAGAAAAACAACTCTCCATTGTACTAGAAAAAAAAAAACAGTAAAACACCATCGCACAAGAGCAGAAAACACCACCAAACAAGTGAAGCCAATACAGGGGCTATCTCCTCGACAACACCACGCCACACTGCACCATTAATTTTATCCTGCCCTTTTTTTCTTCTCGCTTCTCTTCTTCGTTTCTCTTGTTCACAGCCGCTTCTTAGCTCTATCTGTTTCTTAATATTTTCTCCACTATCTTCATAAGCTTTCTTCAGTCTTCTTAAGTATTTTATCCTGCTTTTTTCCCCCTCTTGCTTCTCTTCTTCGTTTCTGTTGTTTACCGCCGCCTCTTCGCTCTACCTGTTTCTTAATACTTTCCTATCTGCTATTGTTACATTTTCTCCACTATCTTCGTAAGCTCTCTTCAGTCTTCCTAAGTATTTTCATCCTGCTTTTTTCCCCTCTTGCTTCTCTTCTTCGTTTCTCTTGTTCACAGCCGCCTCTTCGCTCTACCTGTTTCTTGATACTTTCCTGTCCGCTACTATTTACATTTTCTCCACCTTCTTTGTAAGCTCTCTTGTTTTCCCATGTCTTGTGTTCTCATATTTTTATTAGTTGCTCGTCTTTCCATATTTTCTACTATAGTTCATTCACCTTAATTTGGCCCAGATTTTTGTCCTATTGCAGCTTATTTCACGGACTTCAGTGGGAGAAAAATTACAGTGCTATGGCTCTACATCCTTTCCATAGCACTTCTTCATGACCAGCATCATATCTCTTGTCACACCTTAGCATTAAACATGGAGAGATGGCAATTTTAGGCCAAGTTAAAGTGAACATAGAAGAGGGTAGAATCATTTTCCTTTACCTTATTTTGCTGGAAATGAACTGCCTATGTATTTTTCCCCATTTCTCATTATTTTTCTTAGTCTGAGGAGTGCATCTGAAAAATTCCAAGGCTTGAATGGTGACTGAAAGGATGAAAGGAAATGTCACATTTTATTGGGCACTCTGCTAATAATTCACCTACTTTTCTGCTTGCCCTTTACTTTTTTCAGGATCCAACCCACTCCTTTATTAGTGGGTAATAAGGTAATGGTAATGGTGGTGGTGGTGGTGGTGGTGGTGGAGACAAAAATTATTATTTATTATTATTATTATCAATTAGACTAATTTCGACTGAGCTTTCTGGTTAACGCAAAGCTATTACATTTCTATCATTCTACATCTTAAAAACATATCAACAGCCTTTACCATTATTTACGCTGCTGAATCTTCAATAATTCCACCCGCTTACCCATTACTTTATCTAGGTTCTTGCTGCCTTGGCACTTTCAAAGCCTTGCAAATTACCTCGTTACTTCTGAGATTACGAGGAAAGTAAAATTAATTTATGAGCAGTTTTTACCACGCATGAGAGAGAGAGAGAGAGAGAGAGAATATTCACTAGTTTTCACATGTGTACTATGATATGCGCACTCATTAACATGTTCAGCGTTACTATTCTTGAGTTATTCTCTAATTACTATTCTGTACACGTATTTAATAAATAAATTTGCTCAGTATAAGCATCAACTGAAACATTACATTACTGAAATTTCTTTTGGAACTGCCGACTTTTGACTGAAATACCCAAACAAACTTATTTTAACTGTCGGAATAATCAATTCGGATAGCTCCGACATAGCAGCGACCTATACAGAACGCGCTGAATACAAGTTACTCTTTACCTGACAAAGCTTTACACACCCAATCCGAGTACTAATTTGCGGCTGCGTGAAATTAGAAACATGTAAGTCACGAGGCGGGAATATGTCTCCTTGGTTAACAGTTAATACGAAATATGATTAAATCTGACCATCAACTGAGTCGATAAAGAATCCTCGTTAAACACACACACACACACACACACACACACACACACACACACGCGCGCGCGCGTCCTACACCCATAACAGGTTAGGTTACGTTTGGGTACACATCTCTGCTGCTGGTAACTCTGGGGAGGAGGGGATTGGGATGCAAAGAAGAGAGATGAATGAAAAGCAGAAGAGCAGTATGTGGCTTTGCAGTTTCGCGTAGTTCGCCCTTAAATACGCACAAAGTCACACGTTTTCTCTTTCAAGAATTGAAATCCAGTTTTGTTGAGCATTTATTATTACTAAACTCACACATCACATGGCTTCAGTTTCTTTTTTCTAAGCCCCTTACACAGCCACACCCCAACCTACACCCAAGATTACACCCCTACACCCCAATCTACACTCAAGATAACACCCCTACACCCCAATCTACACCCAAGATTACATTCCTAAACCCTAACCATCCCAACACACCAACCTACACCAAAGTACATCCCTACATCCCAACTTGTACCCAAGATTACATCTCTACACCTAAAAGTACACCCCTACACTCCAACCTATACCCCTACACACCCGCTTACACACACCCTACACCCCATGGTACACTACAAGCAACACCCTAACTTACAACTCACACTACATCCCAGACTAGACCTAAACTTACCGGTGCATCCCATTCTACAGGGCACTCCTCTAACCTGTCCTTTACACCCTAGCCTTCACCATAATCAACCTATTTACACCCTACACCACATCCCTACACAAAGCTACACTCCTATGCCCTTACATTCTAGCCTATACACTAGTGTACGCCTCTAAACATACACCCTTACCATCCTACATCCCCACAATATCCTACACTCCTACACCCTATCCTACACCACAACATACTCAGTTGTGGCCGAGTCGGTAGAGAAGTGGTTTGCTGTCCTAATGGACAGGAGTTCGATTCCTGGCTGGGCGAAGGGTGTTAGTGGCGAAGTAGTGACATGTGGAGGTGTGTGGTACTTAGGACGACTGCTGGGCCTGAATTGGGCACATAAGAAAAAACTGAACATCGATTTACATCCGTACAATTACACCCAAGTCAACATCCAATCAACACTCCTACACCAAGCCTACACCCCTAAACCTAACCTACACCACAATCCACACTACGCCACAGCCTAGAACCCAACCAGCCTACACCCTTCTACACCCCAGCTAGTCACGTACACCTCATCCTTCACTCTCCTAGATTTCCCAGGGGCCCACTCTCCCTCCTCTGCACGCCGTTAGAGTTCGTGTGGGGTTGCGTGCGTGTGTCACAGCCCTGCGCGGGTGACATGTGTCCGGCAACCGCACAGTACCCGCAGTATTGTCCGCATTCGCACTGCAACACCAAAGTTTTTACGTGAGTCGTGATCCTACCTCACTGCAATCTTAGGTGAAAAAAAAAAAAATGAATGAAAGAAAAAAGGCCTGGACGACGACGACGACGATGAAAATGATTGTTGTTGATGATGTTAACTGCCAAGTATACGGGGAAGTCCTTGGCGTACCTCCTCCTCCTCCTCCTCCTCCCCTTCTTCCTCCTCCTCCTCCTCCTCCTCCTCCTCTTCATTACTTTTATTATTATTTTTTAAAGGGACAACTTAAACCTTCACCACTCCAGTAGTCCAATGTACAATGCCCATTACACGGTGCGTTATCCTCGTCCTGCCGCACCACATTCCACACTCCCAGCTCATCATCCTTACCCAACTCATGTCTAGTCTAATGTGAGAAGTATTATAGAAATGTCTGCTTGCTGACTCATAGCACTCATTTTCACTGGATATACTTCCCCTGTCACTTCTCAACAATCATCATCCCACCCTATAACCCCAGTCCCTTCCGTCCATCTCATCTCGCAATGTGTGTGCTTGTACCCGTTGTGTCGCACCCACAAAATTATGATGTAAAGAATATGCACCCATGCTATGTATATCTATCTATCTATCTGTCCACAGCTAGATGCCTTAATCCCGTAAGAGGTTAAAGCGTCTGGATATCGACCAAACACCCGCAAAGGTAAAATTTTGGGAAGTGATTCAATTTTGTCATTTCTGTTAAAAATTCTGATAATGAAATTTGTAACTAATTTTTTGGAGATACCCAGCGTAAAAATCAAAACAGAAAAAATACTTGTAATGAGCGTGTTTGAAAGCTGAGTGGAAAAAAAAAATCTGAGTAGAAAAATGGCTTGTAATGAGTGTGTTCAGAGCTTAAGCGTTGTGATGAGTGTGGGCATAAGTGCGTCTGGATGAAGCAGAATCAGTGCCTAATGGAAAATGTTGTGTTCGTTTGTAGTGGGTGTGTTTTATGTTTGACAGGGTCACGTTCAGACGAGCTTGGAGAACAGAAACAACAACAACAGTTGAAACAACAGCAGCAGCAGCAACAGCAACAACAACAACAACAACAACAACGACAGAAGCAACCCTCCCCCTATAGTCCTGACTCGACTTGCCCCAAGACCCAATCCACCTGATGTGACACGATGAAATAATAACGATACCCCCCTCCTCTCTCTCTCTCTCTCTCTCTCTCTCTCTCTCTCTCCATAATCCTTTCCTACTTCACTTTCTCGACTCCTTCCATCCTCTACTTTTTTCCTCTTTCCCTTCTCTCCATCCTTCTCTCTTCCTCTTTTTCTTCCCTCTTCTCTCCTTCTTCTTCTCTCCCTCGCCCTCTCTTTCTCCCTTCCCTATCCAAACGGGCAATCATTTCTCTCTTAGTTTCTCTCGCTTTTTTTCTCTCTCTCTCTCTCTCTCTCTCTCTCTCTCTCTCTCTCTCTCACACACACACACACACACACACACACACACACACACACACACACACACACATACACATTTGCAGAGGAGGAAGAGGAGAAAAGGAGAAGAAAGCAGAAGAAATGAAAGAGTATGTGAGTTTACTTAGGTGATTTGGCCGAGTGCCTGCGATGATGACAGTTGTGGTAATTGTGGTCGTTGTGGTGGTGGTCGCTGTGGTCACGGTAGTAGTGTGGTGATGGTGGTAGTTGTGGGAATAATGGTAGTTGTGGGAATGAAGGTAGTGGTGTTCGTGCTCACAGTTGTGGAAATGGTTGTAATTTGTGTGGTGGTGGTCTCAGTGATTGCGGTGAATGTGATGAAGGGGTAGTTGTGGTAAAGACTGCAGACATGGTGATGGTGGTAGTTATGGCAATGACTACCGAGACGACGATGTGGTAATGGCAGCTGCTGTGGTGGTGAGTGGTGGTAATGGCAAAGGCAGCTGCGATAGTGGTAGTGGTGACAGTTTTGTGGTATTGGAGATAGTTGTGGTAATGGTGGATCCTATGGTAGCGAATGGCGTAGTTATTGTAGTAGTAGTAGTTGAAGTAGAGATAAACTAAAATAATAGTGGCGGTTGTTGTAATAATGAGAAGCTGTGACAGACTGTAAAAGTAGACGAGCTTGCGTTTTCTTTTTCATTTTCTTTTTCTCTTTTTTTTTTTTTTTTTTGCAGTGTCTGTCGTACTGGGTCGTATTCTCGTGGGATATGAAGGTATCCAAACACCTCTTCGTTAACTACACATTTCTCTGTATAACATTTTTGTAATTTATAATGCAAATCATGTCAATATTTAAAAAATGAAATATAAAGCATAATATCGAGACTTACTGTATTTCCCCCCACCTAACCCTGAACCAATAGCCTAACAGGTCCCCGCTGTGCCAGGTAACATTCTTTTGAGATGAGCCTCAGTCTCCAGCACGCCCTCCCTTATGCCATGTTTATCACGAACCATCACTGCTGTAATACTCCTGCCCTGGCACGAATGGACAGAGGACAAGGATGTTGACGCTGTGTATGAGGAGGTGAAATGTTGTCAAGCACAGAGTTCTTGATTTTAAAATCAATGATGGGGTGCGTGACACTTCTAGTGGCGCCAGACTGTATCATATGTAGTTGCCGCTCCTCATCCCGTCATCTACTCATAGGCTGAACTGAAGACACCCTGGGGCCACCATCCTGTGTCAGTGGACACAGAATGACACATTTCTCCAACCACATAAACTAGACACACCAATGGGGATCCCTCCTGCCTCCAGAGACGCAGAATGATAGCCTCGTCCATCATCGTCACACCATACACTGAGCTGGAGGCGCCTCATGGCCATCCTTCGTTGTCAAGGGAAAGACAGTGACATGTCCCACCCACTGCCGGAACTTGTAGCACTAGTGGCAAATCCTTCTGCGTCAGGAGACACAGAGTGATTGCTTTGTTTTCTTACACTGAATGGAGGGTCACCCCAACACAAGGCAGCCCAAAGTGAAATTATTCCTGCACCCTCTCCACCACACCAGGAAGCACTGGGTGCCTTGCAACCGCCAAACCAACACATTTCACTATTTTTAAATATTAAGGACGGTCTGGGGTTCGCTCTCGGGGATGCCCATCACTATATTTTATGTGTGGAAACTTTCACTTTTTAAATATCAAGGATGTTCTGCGGTTCAATTTCGGGGAGACATTTTACTATTCTTGTTTCATCTCCATTTATATTTTTACTTCATCTATAAATATTAAAAGAGTTAAATACCGATAATCAAGTTAAGAAAATGTTACCTGTAATTACATTAGATTTTCCTGCCTCACGTTTCACTCCAAGTGCAGTAATCTCTCTCTCATGCTCACTCGCTAAAATTCTTTAATCCCCGAACAGTTCTGCGGGGAAATGCTAAACTTGCCAAACTTCTGTTCCCCCACGCGTGATTCATCGTCACAAGAAATAAAATGACGGAAAAAGCGAGGCCCTCCTCCCCCAACTGTCAGGAGTTTTAAAAGAATATGCGAAAACTTCAGAAAGTCCGCCAACTGACGTCCCGGGGATCAGCTGACGAACAAAACATCATTCCGCCACAGTTTCACCGACATTGATGCCACTTTTAAAACCTTTCGTTCGCCCCTGCCATTTTTCAGGAATGGAAGTTCGAGGTGATTTTTTTTTTCTATTTGCTCCATGTTTCTTGCTCCATTGGCTATTTTTTCTCCTTTCTCTTTTTTTTTTTATTTGCTTTCTAGCAATACTTCGTTGTTATGCTTGTATTTTGATCTTTCAAGTATTCACTTTTACGGTTCTGTTCTCTCTCTCTCTCTCTCTCTCTCTCTCTCTCTCTCTCTCTCTCTCGCTCGCTCAATTATTTTCACATTTCATACGCGCTCCCTCACCCTTTCCTTTTCTCTACGACATTCTTTCTTTCTCTCTCTCTCTCTCTCTTGCCTCACCCTTTATCACATTATTGGCCTCATTTCCATCTTTATTGTCACATTGCTCGCTTCCCTTCCCTTCCTCTCACCTGATTTCCCGTCTCCCCCTCTCTCCATTATCATCCATTGCCTCTCCTGCCTTCTCCTATCTCTCATCTTTATTTCCCCCTCTCTCTCTCTCTCTCTCCTCTTTCATTCATGCTCACTTTCCTCACTGCTTCAAAATTCCCTATTTCACCACCACTTCTCTCTTCTCTTTCCTGTTAAACATTATATCTTGCTGCTTTTGTTTACACTTTTTTATGCACTCATTTCATTCTCTCTCTCTCTCTCTCTCTCACACACACACACACACACACACACACCCACACCCACACCAACACACACACACACACACACACTCTACCTCCCAGCGCCTATGTACACACACTCTAACGCAATCTACTCTACACTCTCTCGCTCGCTTACTCATCCCTAAATAATTTCTCACAGCCTCTCTCACACTCTCCTAAACATTGTAAATATTTAGCCTCAAATATTTAAAGGCTCAGTTCTCCCTAAAAGTCTATCTCATCACACACACACACACACACACACACACACACACACACACACACACACACACAACTAGCTCACATATTCTCCTTCACAACTTCTTAAACAAACATTTTCCTAGCTCCCCCCCCCCCTCTCTCTCTCTCTCTCTCTCTCTCTCTCTCTCTCTCTCTCTGTAAAAATCTCCAACACACTCCTCCTCACACCAGCCTCCCATTGTCTCCATTGTTAAGAACCTTGTATTTTTTTCCCAGTATGGTAGTGCTCTAGGAATTGACCGTCTTAAGAAATAATATAATGAAAACTTTGGATCTCTCTCTCTCTCTCTCTCTCTCTCTCTCTCTCTTATGAAAGCTTAGGATATTTTCTTTGTCCTCTCTCTCTCTCTCTCTCTCACACACACACACACACACACACACACACACAGCCATGACACAGTAACAGTGGGTGTTTTGGCTAATGTGTGTATCTGCGTTCGTGTGCGTTCGTGTTAGACGGTGTATATAATATGTTATTGCGATCGCGTTCATGTGTGTGTGTGTGTGTGTGTGTGTGTGTGTGTGTGTGTGTGTGTGTGTGTGTGTGTGTGTGTGTGTGTGTGTAATAAATGTTGATAACTCGGTCAAGAACCGGGAAACCTCAAACAACACAGCGACAGGAATCACCTCAAAGAAGCACGTGTAAAAATAAAGCGAATTTTGTGAAGAATGTATTACAGCTTAAGAATTACACAGTTTTCTGAATTTGAAAAAAAAAAAAAAAGTAAAAAGGTCTTCCAGTACTAATGAACGATGGAATCTAAATCAATAAATACTGTTAAATTAGAAAGGAAAATGAACACATAATAAAAAATAAAGTACTGTACTGTAAATAAGTGCACTGAAGGAAATAAGAGGAAAAACTCAATAAATCCTAATAAAGCTTGTGTCATAGAAGTGTGCACTCAACAGTGGTACATATTACGAAAAATACCGAGACTAAGAAAAATATAAAAAGAAGAAAATATATATTTAGGATTTATTTTCAAAACGCCTCTGAATGGACCCAGGATGCGAGTACAAGTGGAAATGTGGTGGGCTGGTACCGTAGATTTATATGCCCCCCCCCCCTTCTCTCTCTCTCTCTCTCTCTCTCTCTCTCTATTCCACCAATCCACCCATATTTTATCCATCCACCCATCTCTTCATCCACCCAATGTAATCCACTCTAATTTCCTCTATTCCACACACACTTTTTTTTTCCATCCCACCACCTTTTCTCATCAACCCCTCCAGTTCACTCTTCCACTTTCTATCTATTCAACCATCTGTTTAGTTCACTCCACCTTCCTCTCATCCACCTATCCTCGTCTCCATTCTACCCATCCACCTTCCCTTCTTCCACTCACTGACCTCTCCTGTATATCTTTTCATGCTCCTTTTATCTATCCTTCCACAATCCACTCATCCACCAACGTTCTATGCATCTATCCATCTTTCCAATCTACGCCTCCTTCGTCTCGTCCACCCATCCACATCTTTAACCCATCCATTCACCCAATCATTCATCCATTTACCCAAAGAGCAAGGGAATTCTCCTCTATCCATCAACCCATCCATCCACTTCTCCAATCTACACATCCACATTCTATCCACCCTTTCATTCATATCCATCCATCTTTCCAATCCTCTCCCTCACATAACCTTTATCCATTCACCTTTTTCTCCAACTTTTCCTCTTCCATCCATCCACCCAACTAATCATCATCTCCATCCCTCGATCTATCCACTTTCCAATCCACCACTGTTCTATCCACCTACCCTGTAACCCATGATTTACCTCCACCCAACCATCCATTAATTCATCCATCCATTTTTTCACTTCACCAATTCACTCTATCCATCCATTTATGACCTTCTCCAATCCACCTCCGTTCCTTTCACCCATCCACCTGCCCATCCAACGTTCTATCCACCCATCCACCTTTCCAATCCACTTATTCGTAAATCCATGCAACTATCCACTTCCTCAATCCACCGGGGCTGTTCTGTTCACCCTGGCATCCAATCCACTTAATCCACCTTGTTTTTCCATTCCACTTTGAAGTCTGGCCTTCACTTTGCGGGAATGGTATGGAGGGAGAGAGGAGAGGAGGGAGAAGAGAGGAGGAAAAAGGAGGAGAGAGAGGGGGAGGGCAGAGGAGAGGAGAGAGAGGGGGAGGGGAGAGGAGAGGAGAGAGGAGGGAGAATTGGAGGAGAGGAGGCGAGAGGAAGGGAGAGGCGAGAGGGAAGGGAGAGAGAGAGAGGGAGAGAACGAGAGACGATGAGACAATGAAGGAGGAGGAGGAGGAGGAGGGGAGAAAGAAAGTGGGGGGGGGAAAGGAGGTGAGGAGAAGGGAAGGGGTAGAGAAGGTGGGAAAGGGGGAGAGAATGAGGGGAGAGGTGGTAAAGGGGGAAAGGAGGTAGGGAGGGATGGAGATAATAATGGAAGGGAACGAAGGATGGAAATACGGGAGGATGAATGGAAGAAAAGGAGGGAGGGAAAGAAGTACAAAAGAAGAGAGAGAGAGAGAGAGAGAATGCTGATGACAGAATAATGAGGGGTTGTTCCCTTGGTGTGGAAAATTGAGCAATCTCGTTTCACCAGATTTATGCACGCAGATATTATAAATGATACACGTACTGGGGTTAGCATACATACATGGATACACACACATATACATGCATACACACAGATAGACAGACAGATGGATAGATACAGAGAGACAGATAGATACATACATACATATACATACATGATACATTCACATACATATATACATACACAACTGAGAAATGTGTAAGTGCAGTAAATATTTACCGGTTGTATAATTATTAAACCTTTCTTTTCCAAATTTTAGAATAATCGGACGCTTTTTTCCTCTCTCTCTCTCTCTCTCTCTCTCTCTCTCTCTCGGCATTAAATCACAAACAAGGTAATATTAATGAATTTAGTGTCTCAGGGAATGTACTGGAGAATAAATGTCAGTATATAAGAATTTCATACAAAATCATTATACTGCTGGCAAAAACAAAGCAGGATTATAAGGTTGTATGGAAAGAATGAGAATCCTTTAATTATTATCCAGTAAAATATTATAAACATTATCCACGAGAGAAGGAGAGGATGGGTTGTGGATGGAAGCAAAGGAAATGACCAGAGTGAAAGGAAGACGTGCATGAAAGGAGCAAATATAATGAGACTAATAAGTATGTGAAGAGATTAGTAATGGAGAATAAAATAATAAGTATGTGAAGAGATTAGTAATGGAGAATAAAATAATAAGTATGTGAAGAGATTAGTAATGGAGAATAAAATAATAAGTATGTGAAGAGATTAGTAATGGAGAATAAAATAATAAGTATGTGAAGAGATTAGTAATGGAGAATAAGAGGGAGGTAAACGACGGTCCATAATAACTCAAATAATTTTTCTGTTCATAAGCTGGACAGATGCGCAGACGGAAAAGGTCAACAATGGGTACAAAATTATGTTCACGGAGATGATAGTTTGTTTGGGATGAAAGTGAACAATGTGATGAGAAGATATGAGATGCGGATGTACTGTATAAAATAATGATGATGATGATACAACCAGATTTCGTAATAAAAGAAAAAAAGGTGATGTGGGGCTGAGGACAAAAACAACATACCACAATCAACAACCGATGCACAACTGAGGGCAAGGTAGGTCACTGACGAGAGAGATTCCTGCCTCGACTCTTCTACGAAACTGCCCGTGCATGATCAGATAACGAGTACATCAGTTACAAGTGACGGGAGAGAAAATATGAGAAACATCATTACGCATCTCTCAGTAACGGGGCGAGAGGACATTTGAATACGTAATGCAACCCTTTAAATGCGTTATTGTACGACTAAAAGCCATGTCCTAATACGCACTTAAAATAATACTTGGAGGAAGATTTCTGATATAACGTAAAGTACTCGATATTCAGGGGGTATTTTTTATTCGGGTCTACTCTTTCACCCGACATGGCAAAGGAAAACGCAAAACCCCTATCTCAGAAATCGTCGCTAAAATGCATGATGGAAAAAATGTGTTATCTATCTCGCTGTTGTTATGTAAAGTACAGTGCACTCTAATAACTTCCTATCATCACAAAAGAACCTGTGAAATAAGGTATGAGGGGAAAGTCAGTTATTAGAAGGTCCATAACAAGAGGATGGAGAAATTTTTGGGTAATGTAGAGCCATCAGTTGGGCTTCACTGTGAAAATACGAGTCAGTATACCGTTGGCTATAAAACTAAACAATATAATGAGTAAAATGCAATCCTACTGCGACGAGTAACATATGGCACTGGCAAAATCAAATACAGTGTACATACATACAAACATACACACAAACCGTTCTCATAATAATACAGTAAAAACAATAAAACACACAAAAGCACCACATGAGAATCACAGATAATTTACCCACAAAAACAAAGTAGAGAAAATTATTGCTAAAAAAAAATCTACTGGGAAAAAATCGGTAAATCTCAGGAGCTTGGCAAGTTTTATCCAGCCTTCCCCAAAAGTGAACAGCGACAAAGGCAAATCCCACACGCTCAACTTTAACAAATCCAGCAGCTGCCAGAGGGGGCGATGGACTGGGTAAATGATAAATCCTAACTTTATGGTCAAAAGAAGAGTTTGAAATAAAATAAAATTATACACATATATCGGTATACTGTATTTATAATCATCAATTATTAAACAGTCATGCCTTCATTAATCATAACTGTCATCCATCATCATCATCATCATCATCATCACCATCATCATCATCATCCGCTGAATCTTTATCATCATCATCAACACTCTTTTTTTTTTTTTTTCCACACACACAGTTATACATCTAAAAGTTATTTTTTTTTTTTTCCCGAGCAAGGATCAGTTGAAAAAGGAACTGCATCGAACACTCTCCCTCTTTTTCTGTGTCGTACGAGCTACTGGGCTGCTTTCAATACAGGTGTTGGCCACTATTATTACGTATGCTCGATCAACGAAATATTGGTGCACATTCGGCGCGGAATAATCTGAAACCAAAGACGATGGATTCTGAAAAATGCCTTGTATTTCTAGCCCTGATTTTTATGATGCTCAGTAATTCTTGTTATTAACATTTTCCATTTTATCTATAGGAGGTATTGTTATTTTATGTACGCCTAAACGAATACAATTAATTTTTTCAGACATTACGAGCTGTTCGGATCATGTTGGGTATCGTCGGATTCCTCCTGTGCGATATTGTGTGTACAGTCACCTACATAAGTCACGTTGTCGATCCTGGTTCATGGCAAAGTCTTTCAGATCAACAGTTAATTTGAAACAAAAATTAAAGATGCATTTTGGTGGTAACAATCAGACTGCTTGCTAACACTACTATCTTCACTTACAACCTACAATTACCAAGCACTTCACAAGCAGGCTACGGTAAGCACAAAAGTGAAAAAGACGACGAATCACAATTATTTCCGATATTCATCCACTTTTACGGAAACTTGTTTACAGTAAAATTTTTCGCTGATCTTGGAATACATGATTACTTTTATTAGGCGTATCTATACCAGAGCTGTAAATTATTCCATAAGGCAAACATTTACCAGACTGACATGGCAGACCTAAAACTTAAAACAACTGACAGAGCAAGACAAACAGTTTTATATTAGCCACGTATTCCTGCCTTCTATAAAATGAAATAAAAAATAGTAATATATGAGGGATGGGAGCTAAACAAATATTTCCATGTACTAATCTGTGCACATGGCGACCCCACCACCAAACACTTCAAATGCAACTGTCCTTGTAGCTTCACCGTACAAGAAGGACGACACTGACTTGGAGTACTTGTCTCTTCTCCCCCTCGAGATTTCGCCCTTGGAAAGTCAATATGGGAATAGTCGTCAGTATGATGATAAGCTTACTGCACAATGCAATGCATTTTGTGTTTATCTATGTATGTTTGTAATACTAAATTGGTATATATCTACATGCTTCCTTATCAGAAACTATATAAATAAAAAAAAGTACAAGCACTACCCTTAAATTCAATGTTGTGTGTGTGTGTGTGTGTGTGTGTGTGTGTGTGTGTGTGTGTGTGTGTGTGTGTGTGTGTGTGTGTGTGTGTGTGTGTGTGTGTGTGTGTGTCTGTCTGTCTGTCTGTCTGTCTGTCTGTGTGTGTGTGTGTGTGTGTGTGTGTGTGTGTGTGTGTGTGTGTGTGTATATATATATATATATATATATATATATATATATATATATATATATGAAAACTAACATTAGATTAATATCAAACTGATAAAATTGAAAAAAAAAAATGGGTAAACTAACTAAATAATCCATCCCTTCCCCATCCTTCCATCGGTCCATCAACCACTCACGGCTCAAGTTACAACCACTCTTTCACTCACCACCCGACCCTTCCTGCCTAACTCGATTCACCCACAAAAATCGGGTTCAAAATTTCCAAAAAAACAACTCACCCCGGGGGCCTGTAATCTATCCTATTAAAAAATGATAAAATAAAGGCAAAAATCTAAACTTAATATAACCTGCTAAGGATGATACACATATTTCGTGATCGGAGAGATTACAAAAGTTAAATGAAAACTAAAAGATGATACACTTGAACGGAGTGAGAGCAGATCTTCAAAACCTGTAAAAGAATATACGTATCGCTTCCACAACAAGGGTAAACACCACCAATCAGATGCACTCCACAGACAGCATGTATCCTATCTCAGTATAACCCATCCTGACACGTTTGTATCTTATTACGTAATTCCGACGACCACCAGAAGCTTTTATTCAGATACCAGAAAACCCCTGAGGCCGTGTGGGTTATTTCCGCTAGATACATTAACAACATGCACTACCTAAAACCACCTTTAACACGATTATATCTCGTGTACGATTACTTAATTCGTGTTACCACCAGACGATTTTATTCAGGCCCGGAAACACCCCTAGAAGTGAAGGGGTTAATGATCTCTAAATGTGCCACCTTCAGTTCACAAAATTTTCAAAGGGCTGAGCAGTCGTCTCGAGATGGCATGAATGAACAACAAAAGACGTCCTCGCTGTAAAGGGGTAACGAATCACATCCTACATCACACAGATCAATATACACCAATTTCCAGATATCTCGGACACAAATCGTCAAAAAAAAAAAAAAAAAAAAAAAAAAAGAGGAGGAGGAGGAGGAGGAGGAGGAATGTTTGTGTACCGTTCAAACCGTGTACTCGTTAACCCACTCATCATCACCATCCTTCATTTCATTCTTGCTATCTCCAGACGATTTTACTCAGCACTGGTAGACCTCTCGAAGTAAACGGGTAAATGGGGTTTGCTCCTAGGCCCGTATTCTCATGGGGTTGAGAAAACTCCCTAACGCATTTTCCAATGCGATTTATTTTGCTTATTACATCTTACTGTCCAGTTCTGTGATCCATAAATCGTTCCTATATCACCATACTCTGCATAAATAACGAACAAAAGACTACTAACCAGTCATATTCCCCCAAAAATGAATAAATCACGAAGGAAAAAAGTTCTAGGGAGTCTCCTTACCCCACGAAAATACCGGCCCTAGCCTAGTCTCTTCACCACCAAACATCTCTCCTATGCTGGATAAAACAGGCTAGTGTCAAAAAAATAAAATATAATAGACGCCACTCCACTAAGATGAAACAAACTTCATATTTTTAGTTTACGTTAAAAAAAAAAAGTATCACAGAAGGAAATTATCTGTAATCAATTCTTTACAACGTGGAAGAAAAATAAAAAATATAAATATAAAAAAAAAAAATGCAGCTACTGGAAGGATGGTGCATTGTACGGATGGCTGTAGCCTGGAAAAGTAAAATCCGGAACTGCACTTTGCGTAATGACTATACCATGAGTCTCTCTCTCTCTCTCTCTCTCTCTCTCTCTCTCTCTCAAGGAATAGGAGCGAACGGATGAGTGGGTATCATGAAATCTTCACCACATGCTAAAGTATGCGATTTTTTCCTCGCAAGAAAGGCAGTCACCAAATATCGTCTAAGATCGTTCACTGAGCTTCTCACGCATCTTACAGGCACCTAAGCAATCAATCACACTTACTGTTATTACGAGCGACAGGGTCACTTTCCGTCTGCCTGCAGCTCTATACTAACTTCTGGATGACGTTGTGTAGGAAATACAACAGTGGTAGTGTTTTGCCATCCCGTAGGTAAAACAGTGTCCAATATTCGGGGGTTGGAGTATGCGTCGGTGTAATGAAAGCTGATTGAAAGTTAAGTTTTACTCGCACTGAAAGAAGTTACCATAAACTGTCTAAATCTACTGGCAATTTTGTTTTTGTTCTTTCTGCAAGGTGTATTGCAAACAAACAAAGCAGGTAAAAGCAAAATCTCCTCCCGCTTTCGGTGGTACATAAAAAAAAAAAAAAAAAAAGCTAACGGGGTCATAAACTCTATTACCGAGCTTTGAAAGAAAAAAAAGCTAAAAGAAAAAACTAATATAATTTGGCAGCGGTGAAATGTATCGCTCCTGTAGCCGGCGTAGTGAGAAACTTTTACAGGACTGCCGGGCAAAAATCGTGGGGAAAAAACTCGACTTTGTTGTCAGAGTGGAAACTAGGTAATATTTTTGGCCACTAGAGGCGCTGCTTACCTGCTTGTGTTTTTATTATTATTATTTTTATTTTTGCACTCCTGTGTACTTTTCTGGTGTGTGTATGTGGGGGAGGGGAGATAAAAGCGGTGGTCTGTGGGCGGGGGAGGTAGAAACGGCTGTCTCTGGGGTAAGGTTTAAGTGTGAGATAGTGTGGGTGTGGGGCTGTGGGCTGAGGACTTGACTGAGGTGAGGCGAAGGGATACGGGTGCAAATGAGAAAGTGAGGATGTAGGGGGTGAGGTAAAGGTGTATGGGGGTGATGAGGTTTGGGTGTGTGGGTGAGGGTATGGATGTATGAGTGTGGGGGGGGGTGAGATAAGGATGTCAAAACAGGAGGTAAGGTAGGGCGAGGTACGGGTGTCAGTGAGGGTATGGATGTGTGGGTGAGGGTAGCGATGTGTAAGAGGGATGATGTTCGGATGTGCTGAGGTGCGGTGTGGATGAAGGTGTGTGAGCAATGAGGGGTGAATGAGGATAAGGATATGTGAGTACTGAGGGATGCAGTGTGAATGCGTGTGGGTATGAGTACAGATGTGGCTACGTAATGAACGAGGTGAGGTGAGTTGTGTTTTACTAGCTATGAAAGGAGTATGGCGGGATTTGGCTTATTGCTCCTCAAGGGGCAGTGTAGGATTGGATGATGAATGAATGATGATGAATTAATTTTTAAATAAGATTTCATAACACTTTACCCATATTAACGGAGATGTTTCATACAAAAGGGTTAATGGAAACTGCACTTAATCCCTAGGGTAAAAAAAAAAAATGGTATAGAAAGACACGCATATGGGCCAAGAGGACATGCGTGCTGGTTAACCCTTTCACTACGATGACTTAGTATATTCTTGTTACCTCCAGATGATTTGCTTCAAGTTAGGAAGAATCTGAAGTACTGGAGGGGTTTAGTAAGGCACAGAAATGAATCCCCTAAACTGATGGCAGCAACAGTACACTAAAAATTACTCGGTATTTCAACAAATTCATGAGGCAACAGGGGCTTCCTAACAACAATTCTCCATCGGCTTATATCTACATACCGTATGATATTTATCATTATCATTACTATTATTATTATTATTATTATTTTTTTTTTTAAGTCTCCAACTCTGGGCAAAGGCTTCAGGGCCCATCCCCACGTCTCAATAGTCCTCCTTGGGGCCCAGTAGTCCTCCTACACCTCCACATGTCACCACTTCGGCGCTAACAACCACCGTCCATATTAATTACATGCTACGGCTGTCTCATACAGGACTGGAGTACTGGTATTTGCGGGGGTATTTTTACGACATGTCGGCGGGTCATCTGGTAGATCAGTAAGTCTGCTTTAGTGAAATTCAAATCCACAAACTGTCCCCTGCCCCTGCCGGGATTCGATCCTGGGTCCATCAGGACTACAGGCCACCTCTCTACCGACTCAGCCACTACTACTACTACCACTACTACCGCTTTCATCATCATCATCGTCACCGTCATCATCAGCATCATTATTATTATTATTACTATTATTACCAATACTACATTTAAAGTTAATAACAAAAAGACAACATACAGGGGATCTGCAAAGGAGTATTAAGCAATATAAATCGCTAAGGAAGATGTGCTACGAACCCTCAAAAGCTGGCACGAATACTGCCCAAGTAGGTAAGAGGGATGGGAGTGAGAAGACTGTGTGGGAAAAAGTTTAAGAGTGAATGTGAAAGTGTAAGAGTGATTGTGATACCAAAGGAGAGAGTGTAAGAGTGAATGTGAAAAAGAGTGAGTATAAACTGAGTGACTGTGAGAGTGAAAGAGTGAATGGGTGTGAAAGGGTGAATGGGCGTGAAAGAGTGAAAGGAGTGTAAGAGTGAATGTAAGCGTGATTGAAAGGTTGGACTGAAAGCGTGAGAGTGTGAAAGTGACGGCGTTGGAATAAATGTGAGGATGCGAAGAGGGTGTAGATCTTTTGAAATTCTCTCTCTCTCTCTCTCTCTCAAATGGAATGTCAGAGCTAGATACTTAGACGTATAGCGTACAGACATATATACTGTACACATATATACACAGATAGATAGATAGATAGATAGATAGACAGATAGATAGATATAGATAGAAAGATAGAGGGATAAACAGAGACATAAAATTACACTGACAGACTGACACTTATACAAAGACTTTAAGATATATATAGACATCAAGATATAATTAGACAGAGAAAGTCTGACAGATGAAGCTATAGACATGTATAGTGAGAAAGACAGAGAGAGAGAGAGAGAGAGAGAGAGAGAGAGAGAGAGAGAGAGAGAGAGAGAGAGAGAGCAGGGTGTGGGAATGCATGATGGATGGCTCAACGATGAAAGACTCAGGTGGAGGCTAATGGCACGGAGGAAGAGGGAGAGGGAGATAGGAGGGAAAGAGGGAGGGAGGAAGGCAGGGAGAGATGGAAAGGAGGATGGATGGAGGGAAAAAGAGGAGGAGAGATTAGGAGGAGGAATAGGAGAACGTAAAGGAAATCAGTAAAAAAAAAAAATGTTGGTCGAGGAAGCGAGTGGAGATGGGAGGAGGAGGAGGAGGAGGAGGAGGAGGAGGAGGAGGAGGAGGAGGTGGAGGAGGAGGAGGAGGAGGTGGAGGAGGAGGAGGAGGAGGTGGAGGAGGAGGAGGAGGAGGACGTGAAAGAATGGAAGCAAGACAATTATAAATATTAATATACTCGTATGGCAGGCAGGGAGGGAAGGAAGGAAGGAAGGAATGACGGTGAAGAAAGGGAAGGGAAGGAAGAAGAGGAAGTGAGGATGGGGGAGGAAGGAGGAGGAGGAAGGAGGTAGGAGGAAGGAGGGGGAGAAAGAAGGGAGGAGGAAGGAGGGGGGAGAACGGAGGGAAGAGGAAGGAGGGCGAGAAAGGTGGGAGAAGGAAGGAGGGAGAAAAGGGAGGGAGAAGGAAAGATGGGGAGGAAGAAGGAAGAATGGGGAGGAAGAAGGGAGGTGTGGTGGGGGAGTGGAAAGGTGTGAGTACCTTACAGCAACGATAAAAACAAAACAACAGGGTCAGAGTGTGCGACGGAAGGAAGGAGAGGCGGAGTGAAGGAAAGAAAGAGGGAGGAAGGAGAAGACAATGGAATAGGTGTGAAATAAAGAGAGAGAGAAAAATGAGAGAGAGAGAGAGAGAGAGAGAGAGAGACGAAGCAAAGAACGAAAAACAAAGTATGAAAGTAACATAGTCTAGAAAGAACTGAGAGGGTGTGAGTGATGGTGAAAAAAGGGGAAAGGGGAGGGATAGATGAAGGGAGGGGGGGGGAAGGGGGCGATGGAGGGAGGGAGAAATGGAGAACGGGAGGGAGGGAGGTATAAAGGGATGGAATGGAGGGGCTGGAGTCAAAGGAAGGAGAGAAAAAAAAAAGGGATACGAGGTACAGTGAGAGGGGGAAAAAAGGAAAAATAGAAGTGTCAAGTAACTGCGTGAAGGGAGAGAGAGTGGGAGAAAAGAGAAAAATAAAAAGACATGGAAGATTAAAAAGAAAGGAAGTAAATAAACAAAGAGAGAGAGAGAGAGAGAGAGAGAGAGAGAGAGAGAGAGAGAGAGAGAGAGAGAGAGAGAGAGAGAGAGAGAGAGAGGTAAAAGACAAAGAAAAAAAAGTGTAGGGAGTGAAAATGATGAAGGGCGAGCGATATGGAAAGGAAGAAATGAGACAAAAAAATAAATAAAAAATAAAAGCAGGGCGGAAAAAGGAAAGACAAATGAATGAACTGGAAGATGTCAGTAAAGACAGTGAGTAATGAAAAAGGAAAAAAAGGAATGGAAGGAAGTAAGGATAGAAGAAAGGAAGAAAGGAGGGAGGGAGGGAGGAGGGAAGAGAGGCTTGAAGAGGTGGTAGGGAGAGAAATGGGAACAAACCACGTTAAAGTCGGGGAAAGGATGGAAAAAAAAAGAATAGGAGAACGATGAGAGGGAAGGAGGAAGGAAAAACGAAGAAGGATAAACGGGAGGTGAGAAGAGGGAAAGAAAAAATGTAAAGAAAAAGCAGTTGGGAAGGAGGGTGAAAAGAGATGAAGGTATGAAGGGAGAGGAAGAAGACAGAGAGGGATGAAAAGAAAGTAGCAATGGGGACTGTAAGAAGTGAGGGAGGGAGGAAGGGAAGAGAAGCAGGGCAGGAGAGGAGAGGGATAAAGAAAGGTTGGGAGGGAAACAGGGAAAGAATAGGAGGGAGGGATGGGAAGGAAGAAATGGGAGGGTGGTAGAAAGGTGCACATGTATGAATATTTATGACTTTACAAAAGCACGTCTGTTTATAATTATATATATATATATATATATATATATATATATATATATATATATATATATATATATATATATAATATGTACGGTAGATAGATAGATAGACAGATAGATAGATAGACAGAGATAAACAGATTGTGTGTGTGTGTGTGTGTGTGTGTGTGTGTGTGTGTGTGTGTGTGTGTGTGTGTGTGTGTGTGTGTGTGTGTGTGTGTGTGTGTGTGTGTGTGTGTGTGTTTGAAGAGAGAATGAGAGAAGTAGAGATGAAAAATAATAGTACAACACACACACACACAGAAAGAGAGAGAGAGAGAGAGAGAGAGAGAGAGAGAGAGAGAGAGACAGCCACAATGGTAGGGCCCTTCAGGAATCATCACCATCAAACACATAGACCGCCCCGTAAATCCCCCCCACCCGCTGATGTCTCTCTAATGTCTCTCTCTCTCTCTCTCTCTCACACACACACACACACACACACACACACACACACACACACACGAGACCACAATTTTGAGGTCAGTGAGGTCGCAGTATCAAGGATCACACGTTATAATATTTTCTTCAACAGATGCAAATTTCTTAGGTCACTGGGGTCACACTAAGTAGGTCACTGGAACTGTCATCCTGGAAAAAAAAAAAATCACGTCACACTACCGAGGTCACTGGGATCTAGGGATTGAGGTCACACTCTTTAGGTCACTCGATTGAAGTCGCTGAGGTTACGCTACTGACGTCAGAAAAATAAATCACTTGACTATGAAGACTTTGCTTTTAGTCAGACAGTTACCAGGCCATTTTATTCAGCTTAGGATGGGTCTGTAGCGGTGAAATGAAGGCTATAGCTAACCTTACGTAATCTGAGAGAGAGAGAGAGAGAGAGAGAGAGAGAGAGAGAGAGGAAACTAATGTCATAGTTCTCAGGTTATTTGGGTAATGATTCAACGAAAATTAAAATAACATTACTGAGGTCAGTGAGCGTCGATGAAGTCACGCTGATGTCAACGAGCTCACACTACCGTGGTTGCTGAGGTCACTGTGGTTTCTATATCTCCGTCAGTAACACAATATATGAATCAATAGTTGCTAAATCTATGCCTTAACTCTACGACCCTAATGCACCTCGTCTACGTTAAAACAAGCTCAAATTCTACACACAGGATATGAAACTATGGCTAGTGCAGAAAAGGCAGGTAGGGGAAGGAGCATCTAACAACACCAGGAGAGATGGGTAAGGTAGAGATCATGCCACCTGGAATGGATATCGGCCTACATACAAAAGAGTATGTAGGGGTGAATGTGAGGGTGAGACCATACAATCAGGAATGGAATAATGAGTGACGGTGGGGTAATGATATTGTTACCTTAAAAGAATACGTTTTCATCAATCACATCTGTATTAAAATTTGATATGCAAGCTCCAACAGATTAAAAAAAACGCTAAGTTCAAGTATCGTCTCAATATTCATCTCTGACTTTGAGCCGTCATTATTCCCTTTTTTGAGCTGGGTATGAAAAACATCGAGGACACTTCAGGGGTTTTTCAGATCACATCCTTCAACATTTCGCTTCGGCTTTGAACCTGAAGCTCTGGTCGGTTTTTATCGCCATGCTCTTCACGTTTATTTGAGAAATGAATACAAAATAATTAAACACTAAATAAGAAAGTCTCACACCTCATTCTACTCTCCAATTACATTTTTCACAATTTATTCCTTGCATCTATCGTGTCTTAATATTCTTTCTGAGTTTCAGCATAAAACAATTAAGGACTTACTAATGAAGTGCGATATGCCAAAGAATACATAAATGAGTCAATATAATAAAAAGAGGAAGGATTTATGGACGAATTCAGCTCCTATTCCTAGATGGCGTTGCTCACATTCTAACCATTCTGAGTGTAACAGGTTCTATAAAATAAGTTCACTCTACACAATAACTTTGCCTTCTTCAAGTAACCTTATAATCACACTTAAACATTCAGGCTCCTATGACTCACTCAGCTAAGTATTAATCGTCTAGCATTAGCTGGGATACAAAAACAAGAGTTGTCCCAATCGAAAAATGGTTAATGATGACAGTATTAACAGCCTAAGTTTTCTATGACACTTTCGACTGGTTAAATTCATCTCGTGTAAGCTGGACTGAATATTTGAGTACCCCGGCCCATGACAAAGTTCTCAATCCCAATAAAAACTCAGAATTTCTTTCCAAACATTCTTAGCTATATCTCATGCGTATTGGGGATAAAATTATAAATTAGCGTAGTCACAGAGAGAGAGAGAGAGAGAGAGAGAGAGAGAGAGAGAGAGAGAGAGAGAGAGAATTTATTCATCTACTAGTTAACATGAACCTGGTACAATATGTTTAACATTTATAAGTTTTCAGTATATTTGTGATTTAGAATTAATGTATCTTTATTTAGAATCTAACATACTGGTGTCGAAATGTTAGCATTATCAACAACAACAAAATATAGTAAATATTAATGCCATGATCATACTGACGTTCCTACTAATGTTTGCATTTCGAAATTTGTTTATCATATATATACATCAATTAATTTAAATGGCATGGAATTTACCGAATCAAAATTCAATATACTGTATGTTCGTCCATAAAATATTCAATACCAATGTCACTATCACAAATCACCAACAGTTACCACAAGGTACACACGATATACAATTCTCTATATGAAATGTATCAAGTTTAAAGTAATAGCTTCTAGATTATTAGCATTAAAATATTAACGATAAAAATAATCTCTTACTACATGTACTGATAATGAAATAACCACCATTTAATATTTCTACGGCTTAGAATTTTAGCAAACTAAGACGGCGTACGGTTCGCTCTTAGCATCCCAGCCAACGAGAATCTTAACATTTTGGAATTCTAACCACTTAAGAAGTTTTACTGAGAATTTAATACCCGCTCTCCTTTGGTCCCAAGAGGTTAAACCCTTGCCTCGTGGAGCTGATAAACCCTGGCCATATATCGTGTGCTAATACTCGGGGGGTTTAGCTGGCGGGTTATGTCAGTCCGCTGGGCCACTGAGGGCTGCTTTATGCTGATGTCCTCTCTTTACCTACCTCCCTCCCCTCTTCCCTACCTCCCTCCTTCCCTCTCTCCTTGCTCTTTATTTTTTTTTCTTTGAGGCTTTCTCGCTGTGTCTGGACTTTTGTTTCTTTTTCCCCTCTTTGCCTACCTGTTCCCCCCCTCCCTCTCTCTCTCTCTCCTTGCTTTTTTCAGACCCTCTCTCCAAGTTTTTTCTTTTCCTTTTTTTTCCCTTCGTTACCTACTGCATCCCTCTCCTCTCTCCCTCTTTTTTTTAGGCTTTCTCGCTGACTGTTCTTTTTTTTTTCCCTCTTTACCTTCTTTACCTCCCTCCATCTCTCTCGTCTCCTTGATTTTTCTTCTTCCAGGTTTGGTGTCATTTTTTTCCTTCTATCTACTTCCACCCTCCCCTCCTCCTTGTTCCTTCTATCAAGCTTCCTCACGGGCTATTATTCTGTTTCTTTTCCTCTCTTTCCCTCCCTCCTCACATTCCCAGTCTCTCTCCTTTCTCTTTTTTTTATTTTGGCTGTCTCTCAATGTCATTTTTTTTTACTTGTTTTTTTTCTCTTTACCTACCTCCTTCCTCCTTTCTTTCTTTGACCCTTTTTCAGAGCTCTTGGTAGATATAGATAGATAGATAGATACGGACAGATACATCGATCGATCGATAGATAGATAGAAAGATGGGTGGATGGACAGATTTGGGAGGAAGTAGACATAAGAGTCGGAAATAAAGAGCAAGGAGAGAGAGAGAGAGAGAGAGAGAGAGAGGGGGGGGGGAGGTACACCAGGTAAAGAAAGACAACGTAAGAAGAGCAAGGGTGAGTGAGAGAGAAAGGGAAAGGTGAGGCAGGTAGGGAGAGAGAAGCAAAGACACAGAGAAAGCTCAAAAGAGAGAGAGCAAGAAGAGAGATGGAGAGAGGTAGGTATGTACGCAAAGAGAGAAAAGTAACAAAGAAGGAGGGGAGAGTGCAAGAAGACAAAAAGGCAAGTAGATAGATAGATAGATAGACAGAGAGAGAGAGAGAGAGAGAGAGAGGAAACTCGTGAGACAGGTGTGAGGCCAGGTGTCGGCTTTCTGTCTTTCCCCTCCCCCTCATCTCCCCCACCCCTTCCTCTCCCCTACTCCCCTTTCCCTCTCTCCCCCCCCCCTCCATCTCTGTAACACCGCACACGACCACTCGCACTCTCACACACTCGCTCTTTTTCTTTCTTTTTTTTCTTTCGGATGATTTTGCTTTAGTTCTTGTGCTATATTTTCTTAGTATTTTTTTATCTACCTGTCTGTCCAATTAGATTTTTATACATTTGCTTTTATCTATCTATATCAATCAATCTATCTACCTTCATCGATTTATATCTATCACTGCCTGTCTATATATCTACATTTCCGTACTACATCTCTCTTAAATCTACCTACCTACCCATCTTTTTATTTATGACTACCTTCTCAGTGCTCTCTATTGCATTATCCAAATTTTTATTATTATTACTATCCTCAAAAATACGGTGCTGTCAAATGGGTAACTAAATAAAAAATAAATAAATAAATAAAAAACAAAGATCAGGCCAATTACAGATGCCTGGAAATCTTTTAATTGGAAGGCTCGTATTTTTGTCGGTTAAGGAAGCTCCGTAACATCTCCTCCTTAGCGATTTATTTTTGGATATGGCTGGTTAATAACCTTTTGCACGTTACTTATGCAGAGTATAGAGATATTGGAAGGATTTATGTAACACAGAGGAGGACAGTGGGGCGTAATAAACAAAATAAATCGCTTACGAAAAGGTGTTAGGGAGCTTCCTCAACCGACGAGAATATAGTTTAAAGACTGATCCAGGGCTAGAAGAGAGAACAGGAGACGCTGGGAAAGGCTAGGACGGGAAATAATGGATGCTGGGAGAGGCTAGAACAAGGGAAACGGGAGGACAGGAAATAGATAATCCTGGGAGAGGCTGCGACAGGAAAAAAAAAAATACTGAGACAGACTAGGAAAAGAAATGATGGAAGCTAAGAGAGGCAAGGAGGTAAGAGATGCTAGGAGAAGATAAGTCTGGAGAGGAAATAGATGTTAAGAAATGCTAGGAGAGTAAGTATGAGGTAGGGGGGTAAACAGGAGGGATAGGAGGGGAAAGAGGAGGTAGGAGAAGAACAGGAGGGAGTGGGAGAGGAAAGAGCAGGTAGGAGAAGAAAGAGGATGCAGTAGAAGAGGAAAGAGGAGGTAGGAGGAGAAACAGGAGGAGGCAGGGAATGAAATAACAGTTGGAGTCGTGGCTAATGGCTGTAAGGGGGAGAGAGAGAGAGAGGGGGTGAGGGAGAGAGGCAGGGGGTGGGGAAGAGAGACAGGGGGTGGGGAGAGAGGCAGGGGGTGGGGAGAGATCAAATGTATTTATCTAAGGCTAAGGAGTAAGCCTAGCAGGAGGGAGCAGGTCATGATGTGAAGAAGGGAGATAGAAAGGGAGAGTTAGGGAGGTAGGAAGGATGAGAGGAAATGGGGTTGGAGGGGGAGAGGTAAGGAGGTGGAAAGGGGGAAAGGTAGGGAGGTAGACAGCAGTTGGAGAGAGAGAGAGAGAGAGAGAGAGAGAGAGAGAGGAAATGGGGAGGAAGGTAGGTAGGGAGGGAGGCAGGGAGAAGACATAGGTAGGGTGATTATGGAAGACAGGGAGAGGGAACACGCAGAGAAAGATATGAAATCAAGAGTTCTGGGAGACATGAAGGCAGAGGAGAGGGACAGGGAGCAGGGGAGAGAGAGGCGGGGAGCAAGGGAGGAGGAGGCAGGGAGAAGACAGGTAGGATTAGAGAGAGAGAAAAGGGAGAGCACGAGAAGGAGTGTAGAGAGAAAATGGCAGTGTAGGAAGGAAAGAGGAGAAGATAAAAAGGCAGAGAGGCAAGGAAGGGTAGAGAGGGGGAGGGATGGGAGGAGGAAATTATAGAGGGACAGGAGGGAGGAAGGGAAGAACGTGCGAAGGGAGGGAAGAAATGGAGAGGAGGAATGGAGGGAAAACATAAACAAAGAAAAAGAGCAGGAAAGACAGAGGACAAGAAGAAACAGAAGCAGGAGGAGCAAGGCAGGGGATGCACGGCAGGGGGTACGGCAGGGAGATTACAGCAGAGATATGGCAGGGAGAAGTATTGACAGGGATGGAAGGGAGAAGTATGACACAGGGATGGAAGGGAGAAGTATGACACAGGGATGGAAAGGAGAAGCATGACAGAGGGATGGAAAGGAGAAGTATGAAAAGTATGGGAGGGAGAAGTATGACAAAGGTATGAAAGGGAGAGGTTCCGTAAGAGAGGCATGACAGGGAAGGCAGGGGTGGTAGGACACGGGAGGCACGCTAATGGTGCTGCAGGGTTAGGCACGGGAGGGGTAGGCAGTAAGTCGAGGAGAAGTAGGCTAGTCACGTACACAGCACACGTACACTCGCCCAGTTAAATGAAAATGTGTGTGTGTGTGTGTGTGTGTGTGTGTGTGTGTGTGTGTGTGTGTGTGTGTGTGTGTGTGTGTGTGTGTGTGTGTGTGTGTGTGTGTAATTGGGTGCGCTAGTATTTTTATGTGAATCATTCAAAAATAAATAAGTAAATTAAATGAATAAGTAAAAGATTTCAGTAAACGACGGGAGCACTGAAGCATTTCTAAAGTCTGAGATTATGAATACATCAACATGCTGGGTATTTCAGTGTTAAAAGGATGGCCTGACCTGTAGATTAGGCATTTCCGAGTCTAAAAATCTTACTAATTTTACGTCTGGGAAATAAAATCTGAAGAGTCAACAATATACGCTTGACACTTCCACAAGAATGAAAAAATCAGTAAGTTGGGAGTGTCCGAAAGCCTGAGGAAATAAACAAACAGGGGAGTTTTTAACATGAATAACCTGAATGTTAGAATATTTTACAGCCCCCCGCTCAAAAAAAAAAAAAAATCAACAAACGTTCCACTTACATACGTACTGCCTTAATCTGGAATATAAATTTCAAATCGCTTTACGACTTAATTTTACCATTTCTGTGATACTGGAAGTTGAGTTGTGAGAAAACTTCAAGCTCAACGTAAATCACGTACTGCTTCAAGTCTGGTGCAGTATACGTGCAGTTAACCAAGACTTTAATATAAGACTTGCCATTACAAGAACTACTAGGCGGATGACTGGAGGAGGAGGAGAAGCAGAAATTTTATACACTGGGTATACACGGACTCTCTCTCTCTCTCTCTCTCTTCCTCCTCCTCCTCCTCCAAAAAACTTGCCTCGTAATTTAGTTTTATACGTGAAACTGTACTCGTGCGTCTTGTTTATTTCATTTTTTTTCTTTTACTCTCTGGTTTAATCTGAATTTATGTCGCCGTGCCTAAGGTTGCTTTTGTTTATGGAAGCTTTGTAGAGTTTTCATTATTTCTCTTTGCCATGTGTGTATATGTTTATATTTCAAATTTTCTCATTAACTTTAATATATATTTTTTGTGCTGAGAAATAAAGTTCAGCTCCACTAGGATGACTTACAGTATTTATTTCTGCTACCTCTAGAAATTTTTCAGTTTAGATTTTTCCAAGTGCAGAATTTTGCTATAACCCAAATCAAGCCGTCTGCTAACAAAGATCCTTCTATGCTGGATGAAATTCCGATTTAAAAAAAAAAGTTTACATCGTCGTGAAAGGGTGAACTGTCCTTGCTTATTGTTTTATTTGCCTATTTGTTTTATGACCACGGAGAATATACTTACCACATATTATTAAGAGTACGTACTTTCCCGGTAGATAATTTTTTACTTTGTGACATGAGGCGTTGAACTTTTCTTCAATAATGTCGATTGAACTCTTCTTTAATAATGTTGATCGAACTGTTTTTTTTTTTTTTTTAATAATGCCGATTGAACTTTTCTTTAATAATGTCGATTGAACTTTTCTTTAATAATGTCGACTGAACTTTTCTTTAATAATGTCGACTGAACTTTTCTTTAATAATGTCGATTGAACTTTCGTTTTTAAATAATGTCGATTGAACTTTCTTTTTTAAATAATGTCGATTGAACTTTTCTGTAATAATGTCGATTGAACTTTTCTGTAATAATGTCGATTGAACTTTTCTGTAATAACGTCGACTGTATTTATCTAATTGTGTACAGCATCTGTGTTAGGCTCGTGTTGTGCCGTCTCCATACTTCCTTTTATTCGATCTATTTTTGAACGACTGGTTGTTCTTTGCTCATACCACCAGACCTTCCAAACCGTTCCAAATGTATGTATGTATGTATAGGCCAGTGTACTTTACAATATGATCGTGGTTGTCGTTCTATAAAATAATGTACATCTATATTCATGTGCGAATGTTCAGTAGTGTACTTTGCTATACAATCATGGTCGTCAGGAGTCATATTTTTGTAGTGAGTGTGTAGAAAGCGAATTTTTAAGGTATCTTTTATCTCTAGGGAAAACTTACCTATTTATCTATTTACCATTTATTTTTTAAGCATGAGAGAGCAGGGGAGGAGGATTGCGAAAGTGCCTAAACGCACACAAACAAATTACAATATTCACAAATAATCGTAATCCTCCAAATACTACCATCACCAATTTTCAACTTTAATTCTATCATCGACTAAAAAAAAAAATAAATAAATAAATTACGCTTACAAGTATAAGAACGGAAAGGAAATCATCCGCTACTAAAACTGGGAAAGCAACAGTAAAGCCACAATGATAACATCAGAATATATAATTTCAAATGAAACACATACACACACACACACACACACACACACACACACACACACACACACACACACACACAAATGTCATATTCATCATACCGTGCACACGAGAGAGCCGGACGACCGCATGTGAGGAATGTGGTGTGGGCGGTTGACAGAGAGGGACACACAAAGAGAAATATTTCAAGGTGTTCTGTCATCTGAGGCGAATGGAAAGGAAGAGATTGGCCAGGAGAATGTGCGACAATGGGAAACGGCTGGAAGAAGAGGCAGATCAATAATTAAGTGGATGGGCAAGGCGGAGGTTTAAAAAAAAAAAAAAAAAAAAAAGGAGCGTCAAGAGGCACAATTGAAAGGTGTCGATTGTAGTATTAGCTGCACAGAAGCTGGGGTCAATAGTAATATTGGTCGCAACCCCAGGCCCATCTGAACGTGACTTTCTTCCACAGTGCACCATCTTCCTTTTGGGGGGTAGGGACGGGAATCGGGGAGAGTTATATAACCGGGCAGCTCCACAATCCAGTAATATCGGTGCCACCACATGAAGGCGTTCCTCTCTAGTATCAAGTGTACAGGTTAGGAGTGAAAATGCTTAGATATTATTTCAGGAACACCGCTCACATGACGCTACTTCAGGTAACAGATAAACACACACTGTAAAAATGCGAACATAAACACTGACACACAGCGATAAAAAACGAGACAGTGAGCGCTAATCTTTCAAACTCAGTCATGCGACCTTCGGATCACAACAATATTTTCAGAATACTATGTAAGAATCTCATAACTGTCAGACAAAATAAATGGAGGGATATTACTAACCAAAACTGTACAAAAAAAGGCTCACAACACCAGGGAGAGGAAAGAACAGATACAAAAAGCAATATTTCTTGTTTCATTTCCACTTTTTAATTTTCCACTACGCAGTCTCTCTCTCTCTCTCTCTCTCCACATCCTCATTACCCCCTCCTCTCGCTCTCATTAGGAAGGTATAGAAAGGCAGGGAAGAAAAGATGAACATTTTCCCCCCATCATCTTGGCCTGGATTCGCCTTGTAATGACGAAAAAAATAAAAAATAAAAAATACAGTGAAGGGAAAAAATCTGTAATGGGGCACCAGATTTTTTCCTGGCTTTGAAACTGACTGAAAAAAGGAAAAAAAGACGAGTGGTAAGCGATTTTCTCATTTGTCTGGTGTGTGTGTGTGTGTGTGTGTGTGTGTGTGTGTGTGTGTGTGTGTGTGTGTGTGTGTGTGTGTGTGTGTGTGTGTGTGATTTTTTTTTACAAAAATTACAGACAGTTCTTTCGGATGCAGACCCCTCCACCACCTCTCTCTCTCTCTCTCTCTCTCTCATTAGGATGGTACAGAAAGACAAAAAAAAGATGAACATTTCAAAAACTTCCTTTTCATCTCCATTTCGCAACTCTCTCTCTCTCTCTCTCTGCTTGCTTTGGTGCTACGAGGGTACTTACACGTGTACGCGCTTCACGCCTCTCAGTGCACTACGTCTACCTCTTCGTATCAATGACAAGAGTGCATGAAGGAGGTCATAAAAAGATATACAGTAAATGTACCAAATATACAAGTCTGCATGTATTTATGAATGTATGAGCCTGTCGAGTATGTATCCATGTGTGTTTATGAGCCCATCAACTATGTATGTACCAATGTATGCGTTTGTGCCTAACAACTATGAATATGTATACGCATCTACGTATGTATATATGTATGTATGCATGCATATACGTAGGCCGTGTATGTATGTATGTATGCGAATGTTTGTATGTCCAGCCTACTAATTATATATGTATTTATAACTAATTTTAGGAAAAAAATTCAGCATATTTTATATTAACGCATTCATTACGAGAAGGTCTTTTTCATCCTGTGTACCGTACATAATTTTATGCAGCCTACGTGAGGCATTTAGTGGCCAGTGTCAAATCAAAGCCATGTATAATCCCTACTTCAAAACACTGCACTGGTCGTGTGCTGAAGAAATCGATCTGAAGAGAAGCATACACGTGATGGCATTATGTACCCTGGGTGAACATAAGCATCTGCACAGTCCACCCGTGGGCCAAACCACTTCATATCTCCCTGCACCTTGCCGTGGGGAAGGATCCTGGTCCGAGTCTGACAAGGCGCTGCCTACCACAAGGCGGCGGCTGTTCCCTACACGGTGTATGAACTGTGCTGTATCTATAGGACGGCCCCACAAAACCAGTGCTTACCTGTGGTCGACGGGCCTCCTCAGCCAGATACATTGGGGTAAGCATCATCATCATCAATAACAACAACAACAACAACAAAACAACAACAACTAATCTGTAGACAGTAAGAATTAAATAAAAAGACGTTCTCTGGTTGAAGGGATTATGACAGATGCATTAGTTTTGGGAAATGTACAACTGCGGGGAAAAAATATCGCTCTACTTTTTGGTTAAATAATTATGAAACTCTTGTACAATACTGCGCTCTGAGAGGTTTGTTGGGTTCCTAAGACTGCACTACTGAGTTTCGAAAGTCTCTGTTCACCGTTTCATTATTTATCGTAATGAAGTGTATCGGTATTCAGGTCCGCAACTGTGCATTATTTTTCTGTTTCTATCCTGACCCCTTCTGTCACGACGTATTATTATTATTATTATTATTAAACTCTGTCAAATCTTTCACGGGCTGTAAGTTAAGGATGACTGACCTCCTTTTAGCAAGCGTATGGTCAGTTCACTTGCTAAAGCACCGGTCAGCTCTCTCTCTCTCTCTCTCTCTCTCTCTCTCTCTCTCTCATAATACCGCCATTCTATGTACTAATACTATCAATGCAAATTGGAAGACTAGCTTACTTGTATATTCAAGTGAATTCTAATTACGATAAAAATAACTGCAAAGACCAATCAGTGTGTTTGGTATATACTCGTGTACACACAACAAAAAAACTATCGTTACACCTTCCGCGCGATATAAAATGACACACGAATCAAGGTTTTTGATAACAGCCTCCTCCATTGGTATCCCTGCGTGTGTTTGTTGCATATTTATTATAAGCTATATCCATTGCTTCTCCCATGCATATTTCTACCTCGTCCTATTTGGCAACTCACCCACTGTCAGGCTTACCAACCCTAGCGAGACAGCCAGGTTGTTCAGTATGAAACACATCGGACCCCCCAGTAACGATAGTTTTTTTGCTGTGTGTACATATACAGTATATATATATATATATATATATATATATATATATATATATATATATATATATATATATATATATATATATATATATATATTTGTATCATCTCTATTTTAAAAGAAACTGTATTGCAGCAGCAAAACGTAAAGGTTACAAAAATCATAATGCTTGAACTAATAAAAAATACTTTAAAAACATTCAAATGCACACACACACACACACACACACACACACACACACACACACACACACACACACACACATAAAATAAAAACGAAAAACACACGAAGACTGAACATTACAAACAAAACAACAAACAACAAAAAACACTGGTCGAAAAACACACACACACTGAAGGGGAAATGCCGGTGGGGGAGAAACTGTCACTAGCAAGAATTTTTCCCCACCGCCTACGGAATATTACGTGTCAGACCCAGGTGACTGTGTGGTGTGGTGTGGTGTGGTGTGGTTCTGAGTGGCAAAGTGTAGTGTGGTGTGTGGTTCAGAGTGGTAAAGTGTAGTGTGGTGTGGTGTAGTGCGGTGTAGTTTAGCTGTATGGTATGGTGTGGTGGTGTGGTTAGTGATGTGGTGTAGTGTGGTGTGGTGTGGTGACTGATGGTGTGGTGACCTGGCGACTGGTGGAGTGGTGTGGTGCAGTATAGTGAGGTAAGAGGTGGTAGAGTGGTACAGTATGTGCTTAGCGTCGCTGTATGGTGCAACGTGGTGAGAGTAAACGTGTAGAGGGCTGTGGTGAACTGTGGTAACTGTGGTAAAGGCCGAAGCGTATGATGAGGTATGCCGGATATGGTCGGATGGCATCGTAAATGTGGCACAGCAGTGTTGTGTAGCACAGTGCAGTATTGAGCTGTGTGTTGTGGTGTGGTATAGTGAGATGTAATGAGGTGTGATGTGGAGTGGAGTGGAGTGGAGTGGAGTGGAGTAGAGTAGAGTAGAGTAGAGCGGAGTAGAGCGGAGTAGAGCGGAGTGGAGTGGAGTGGAGTGGTGGTGTTATGTATTTTTTAAGCATCGAGCTCTGGGCACAGGCTACAAAGTCCGTTCCCTGAGGTGCAGCAGTCCTCCAGTCCGTAACAGATGGTGCCACACATCTTCACCTGTCAGTGGTCACCTGGACGCTAATACCACACCGTCCATAAGGAATCCATGCCACGGCTATATCAAGACTATTCTGGTATTACATCCATCTATCTATCTATCTATCTATTATCTTTTCTTTGATATGTCAGTGGATTAGGTGAAAGATCTGATAATAAACTGAGCGAAGTACACAATATCCCATTCTTTTCCTGTCTTTGTCGGAGTTAATAAGATCCACCCCACACACCTCACCACTAACCCACTGCATTCCACATCAACCCTCCATCCACCTCACTAACCTCCCTCAACTCCCCTCCCTCACACACACAGCTCATCAGGCTCCGCGACCAAAACATAAATTTCTTACGACCCGCTGCGTAGATAAATCCAGCTCTCACTTAGATTTATCCCTTACACAAAATGCCATGGGAGGGAGAAGGGGTGGGAGTTAAGGGAGGGGGCCAAAGGGGGAGGGAGGAGGGGAAAAGGAGGGGGAAAAAGGGCAAGGGGAAGAGGAGGGGGAAAAAGGGCAAGGGAAAGGGGAAGAGGAGGGGGTAAAGGAAAAAGAGATTAGAGGGGTAAGAGGATGATAGGGAAAGGATGGGAAAATAAATGGGAAAGATGGAGGGCAGGAGAGGGACAGGAGGGGAAGGGGAAGGTGACAGGAAGGGGAACGGAGAGGAAGGATGGGGTTGGGGAGGCAAAGGAAGAGTCGCTTAAAAACACTGACTTCGCCATAAATCTCTTCTGGCTTTAACTGCGCTTGGGAGATACGATTTATTCTGAGACGACCAGCGCCATCTATTAGTCGGGGTTTGAACTGTGGGGTACGGGGTTATGTGTTACGGCGTGGAGGCCCGAGTTGCGTCTCTCTCTCTCTCTCTCTCTGTTTGTGTGTGTTTAGGTAGGTAGGTAGGAATGCATCATCATCATCATCATCAAACAATCAACGGCAGGACGAAGGGCTCTAGCACCCTTCTCCACTCAGATCTACTGGTTCTTAGTCTGTTCCATCACAACCCAGTAATTAAGTGAATTTAATTTCTCCGTATTGTTCCCTGTCAACCTCTTCCTCTGATGACATCTCTGGAGTGTCATTCCATTATTCTGACTGTCTTTCTGTAATTTACTGATTTCTAAGTGTAGCGATAATTTTCCTTGTTTTCGCCAGTTCCTCTATCCAAGAAGTTCTCTTTTTATCCACCAAAACAGATGAGTAAGTGGGTAAAGAGTAGTAAAGAAGTAAATGGGCAGGGAGTATGTAGGTGTGTAGGTAGGAAGGATGGCAATACGAAAATACTGGGTGGGTAGGTACGTGTGTCGGCAGGTAAGTACAGTAGTTTACTGGGTGGGTAGGTTGGAGGGCAGTGGGATGCCAACGGATAGGCTTGGGAGTGTAGATTGGCAGGTAGACAGAGGTGAATACTAAGAAGCGTAACTTAGGTAAGGTATTCATATATACATTGCTTCCCTTGGCTACTGGGAAATATGGACAGGAAAAGATTTATACGAGGTTATTATGTCCCAAGATGTGCGGCTAGTCTCTCTCTCTCTCTCTCTTTTACCCTTCCAACAATGCTATAATTTCCTCCTATGTACAATTTAGCATCAAAACAACTGCACCACCAGAGTACTTTCCCTCCATATTACTTGCATTAAATATTATCAGTGTACACAAATCCGTTCCTTAAAACTTTCTCCTTTCCACATTAACATTCTTGAAACCCTCTCCTTTTTTACACACAGTTCCGAAGGGAGTACATTTTTCTCTATTACATTGGCAAGTTTACGTAACTTTTCTATACTACAATGTCTGTTACTTTGTATTTTTACAACAAGCTTTTTCCACGCGTACAGAACTTCATAGCGAGTAACCCAGCTTATCAAGAGATGCAATGTGTTTAATTAAAGGAGGAAGAAATTAAAGCATACATCTTTTCTCTCCCTCCACATCCCTCCTCTTGCATTCTTCGCCATCTCCTTCTTCCTCCATTCTTTTCCTCCAGTATCCTCCTCCTCCCATCCCCTCACCTCCCCTCACCTTCGTACCCCTCACATCCCCGCATCCCCTTTCCTCCCTTCCCATTTCCTCCCCTCCTCTCCCCTCACCTCCCCTCCCATCTTCTCTCCTCTCCCCTCCCATCTCACTCTTTTTGGTATTTACTTGGCGTGATGTGTGAGTCAGTGGGGTTGTAAGAGAGTTTGAAGTGAAGTGAAGAGGCTGGGGATGGGTGACGGATGGATGGATGGATGAACTACCAAGATAAAGAGCAACATAGAAAATTAAACAGATTTGTGAATGAATACACATACACAGATAAACACATAGACAGTCAGATGTAGATATATTATTGATAGATAAGGGGGAGGGGGAGAATGGATAGATGGATGGAGATTGGAAGAATGGACGGATATATACAAGATACAATACAGATAAAGAGAGAAGTATAGAAAATTAGAAACTGAAGAATAATTATACATCAGACATAATTAGAGAGAGAGAGAGAGAGATGGACTGATCAAATATACAAACAAGATAGATAGGCCGAGACAAAAATGGCTGGACTTATGGACATATACGTAAAAATAGATAAGCATAGAGACAGAAACAAAAGCGGATGAAAAAAAGAAAAGAGAAGGAATGGAGAAGGAGAAGGAAAAAGAGAAGAGAAAGAGAAAGAAAAGGAGAAAGAGCAAAAGAGACATAATAAACTACCTCCTCCACGCCACAATCACCCAGCACCCAGCAGTTACGAGCAATATCGCACTAACAAGCCAATTACAAAGCACGCCAATTAGGTGAAGATTCCCCTCAATAAAGAAAAAAAAAACACTTACGGCAAATTATAGCTAAAAAGTGCAAAATAATAATTCTTAACCCTTTGACTTCGATGACGTATTTTCGATTCTCAAAGCCACCAGACGATTTTTTAAGTTATTTTGGGATGGATACTCGTATTTGACTGGGTTAATGAAGGCTATGTGTTAAACCCTCCAATTCCGCTTCTCCCCCTAAGTTTATTAAAACTGTTTAAAGGCAGTGAGTGTAAATAAAATACGTCATCGGACTGAAGAGGTTGAGGCGGTCCACTGCTGGAAAATATAATATACACCTCAGAGAAAGTTACACCCAAAGGCAAGAAGTTCAAAATAATAACTTCATTGCAACCATAATAACAAATTATCCTGAGAAGCAATTTGTTTTTATGATGTACAGTAATGACTGAATATACACACACACACACACACACACACACACACACACACACACACAAAGCCATGTAAAATATTTAAAAAACGAACTTACTATTTACATTTCCTGCCGACAGTCCTTTCCCCCACCTCCCTCCCTCCCTCCCTCCCTCTCTCTCTCTCTCTCTCTCTCTCTCTCTCTCTCACACACACACACACACACACACACACACACACACACACACACACACACACACACAGTGTGGTAAAAGTAAAGGAACTGGCAACTGTAACATGTCTTGACTCCAATGGTCTCTCTCTCTCTCTCTCTCTCTCTCTCTCTCTCTCTCTCTCTCTCTCTCTCTCTCTCAGAAATAAAGGAATTGGCAAGCGCAACATGCCCTGTGACTCCCTGGATACGCTGCTACACAAAACTTTAATCTTCGCTGAGAGGTAGGTGGATCTCTCTCTCTCTCTCTCTCTCTCTCTCTCTCTCTCTCTCTCTCTCTCTCTCTCTCTCTCTCTCGTGAAATATTGGGCTGGTCAGGTAGGAGTTGCCTCTCCATTTGTGCTGTGGTTACATTCACTCCATCTCAGTGGAGTGTGTGTGTGTGTGTGTGTGTGTGTGTGTGTGTGTGTGTGTGTGTGTGTGTGTGTGTGTGTGTGTGTGTGTGTGTGTGTGTGTGTGTGTGTGTGTGTGTGTGTGTGTGTGTGTGTGTGTGTGTGTGTGTGTGTGTGTGTGTGTGTGTGTGTGTGTTTATAGAAAAAAAAAGGCTGGCGTATTCAAACGCTATTCCTGGAAAAAAAAAATGAACTAAGGAATTTTCAGGATCTGTTAATTTTGAGATGCCTGTATATGACTTGTGGTCACTGGCCGAGCTAAAGCACAAACCGAAGAACGTTAACATATGTGCCAGCTATGTACTCAGAAAGGAAAGTTTGGGATAAGGTTATGAAAGCCAAAGAACAAGACTTCTAAGAAATTTTCCAGTTTTAAGTTATTTCTCTCGTGCGACAATTCTCTTTCACATAAAATATATGCGAGATATTGTGGGGTCTTTACTGTGTGTCTGTGGTCGTGGTTCGTTTACTTTTCGCCCATTAAAGGTGATGCGGTTTTGTTTTTTGGTGGTGCATTATGGTTATAGGCAGTACGCTTTTGTTGTTGCTGGTGCTGATCAGTGTATGTATTTTGTCAGCATGTGTGATTTGTAAATTTATATGAAGTTGCGTGAGGAAAAAAGTGCAAAAACTCGTATATTTTCTTCTCTTTCAAATCTACCGACGAAAATGTGCCTATCTTTTGACCATGAACTTTGACCCCCGCCTCTGATCAGCTCTGGGAACTCGCCTACACCAGCTCTCAATATCCAATACTAAATATCAGCCAGTCTAGTCCTTGTGCGTGGAAAGAGACTATAACTATCATTCATTCATTTTTCTGGGGGGTGGGGTATAAAGAGCAAAGACATATCCATCCAACAATCACTCTTAGGTCACAAACTATTTAAGTTATGGAGTAACAACAGGCTGCAACACTAAATATCATCATCTATCTCATCTTTGGGTACTGACTACACTAATACGGAATATTTAGTCACATATTACGGTATATCTTCACACACATCTTGAACGTTGAGAAAAAAAAATACGATGCCACTCAATTTATAAATATTGAGAAAGTAACAAAATCTCCCACTGAACTACCCAACATTCTCTCTCTCTCTCTCTCTCTCTCTCTCTTCCTCCATGCACTCTCCTGGCACCATCTCTCACGCCATTAATATTGGGTGGAGATAATTAGAGCTGGTTCATTACTCTCCAAGATGGGCAGTTACCGGCTTAGGGGAGTGCACTGCTAATCCTATGACCGTGAGTTCGAGCCCCAGTTACTGCAGAGAATAATTGAAGGTGTACTTGGGAAGAATGGACTGAGGTGGTGTGGATATTGCGAAGCGTTGTGAAAATGAAAGGGTAACAAAAAGGGACCTGACGTAAAGCTGATGGGAACGAGAGAGAAGGATGAAATGGATTAGCTACAGAAAATACATACATACATGCATGCATGCATGCATATATATATATATATATATATATATATATATATATATATATATATATATATATATATATATATATATATATATATATATATATATATATATATATATATATATATATGTAAGATATATATATATATATATTATATATATCTTACATATATATATATATATATATATATATATATAAGATATATATAAGATATATATATATATATATATATATCTTACATATATATATATATATATATATATATATATCTTACATATATATATATATATATATATATATATATATATATATATATATCTTATATATATATATATATATATATATATCTTACATATATATATATATATATATAAATATATATATATATATATATATATATATATATATATATATATCTTACATATATATATATATATATATATATATATATATATATACATATATATATATATATATATATATATATATATATATCTTACATATATATATATATATATATATATATATATATATATATATATATATATATATATATATATATATACGTTGTGTGTGTGTGTATGTGTGTACAGTGTTGTATATACAAATGTTTACAACTTTGAGCACAGACTACACAGTCCACTGGTATAATCATTTACAGTACATGTTCTAATACCCACTGCCCGTACTAAATACATGCGAGGGTTGTCTCATTGAGGACTGGTGCGATGGCATTGGCGGGGTAATTTATGAGAACTGTGGGTCTTGTCGATGATCAGTAAGAACTGTTATAAGGAAATCTTAATCCACTGGCCGTTTTATGTCCCACCTTGGGATTAATCTTGCGTAGTTTCAGACGGCAGCCCACTACTCTGTCCACTCTATCGCCTCTCACAGGATAAAGTGACTTGGATTGACGAGAATGGATATGAGAAGCGACACAGGGACTATGAGGCACTTCTTCTACGGCCACCCTCTCACCCTTTGACCGTAGCCGGAATAAAAAATCAGTCTGCGGCAGCCAGAAATAAAATACTTAGTGCGGAATGTTTATGTGACAGAGGAAGCAGCAGGCATTACTGTGAAGGCTATCTTGGAATAGTCTGACGGCATCTAGATTACAGCCATCCTACAATCGCCAAAAATATATTCCTATGCGATGAATGGATAAGATTGGTGACAGAAGAGGCCAGAAGTATTTTGGTCGCAGCCACACTAAAATCATTTGACGGAAGCCAGAAATAAAACCTAAAGTCCGAATTGGATCTGAAAGACGAGAGAGGAAGAAGTTATTTTTTTTTATGCGAGCTCAATAGAAACCATCTGACGTAGCCGAGAAGAAAAAGTCATCCCCTGTAGCCAGAAATATAACCTTAAGTGCTTCCACTATTTGGGAAAGTGATGTGGTGTGGTCGAGATAATAGTTAATAAATAAGCTAGGGTGGGAAACAAGTGAGGTTAACGAACCAACTCAGGTAATTTGGAGTTAATTACATAAGTGGTTAAATAATCAAGGTGTGCAGCTGCTGAGGTTAACCCCTTCAATACGGTGATGCATTTTTTTTTTTTTTTTACATTTTCAGACGATCCTGTTCAACTTACAATTTCCTACTAGCGACGAGAAAGAAAGCTACGTCCATCCCCTTCATGTCAATCTTCCCCAAACTTTAAAAAATCGTCTGGAGATGGCAAAAATAAAAATGTCCCCAAATTCATGGTTTTTAAAGATTCAAGGCAGATAATGTGGGGTTCATTAGGCATGATGTAATTAGCCAATAGGTGGAATTGGTGAGGTTAATAGGTTGAGGCGGTTAATCTCTTCGATTAGACGACGTAGAATTTATTGTATTCTCCCTTCCACCGGTCGCTATTATTCAGCTTAGAACGTTCAAACTAGAGGAGGTTTGATATAGTCTCTAACTCTTTCACAACTGACGTGCTCTCTCAACCTGCATCACATCGTCTGACTGTGGCAATAAAATACATAAAAGACGTCACCTTGTCGAAGGGACAGATGTAAGACTAACTCCTTTCGCTGCCACAGGTCCCTCCGAAGATGAATACAATCGTCTAGTAGCGGAAAGAATAAATCATCCTGGTACTGATGGAGTTGTAGCAGTAATAGCTGTAGCCCCAGGTTCATCCGAATGTGAACCCAGTGTGCTGTAAAATAAAACTGCCCTGCTGCAGTGCACAATCTTCCTTTTGAGGGATAGGGAGGAAACTGAGGGATGTTTGTATTTTGGAAATGGTATGTCTGAGGACAAAACTTGTAAGCCTTAGGTATTTTTTTAATTATGAGGATTACCACTGGGTGCGGAAGGTGAGACACGTGAATGTCGACGGTAGGGTTGCTAGAAGCAGACTAAAAAAGACTTGGGACGAGGTCATAGAATGTGGCCTCAGAGATTAGGGACTGAATAGCGAGACTGCCAGAGATCGTGCAGCACGAAGAGCCGCCACTGGGTGACCAAGGCCGACCCATGCAAGCAGCTTTTTCAACACACTAACGAACTAACTATATCCGGGCAATGGCTCCGTTATTGGTACCACCACGTGAAGGCGTCCCTCACCAGCACTACCGATTGGCTGCAGGAATATCATGGCAGCCTAACAACTGGGGTCACTGCTGCTGGCAGGACCTCAGTTAATGAGGCTAATAAAGACGGAAGTTTGTGGTGATAATTACGTCCACACTACAAACACAACGTATGGTATGTCAAATCCAATCAAACAAATAATAATAACTCACACCCATTTACGAAGACTGCTGTTCTACTACTCGATTAAAACTATGTAGGAACCACCAACCACAATTAGCCAGAACGCTTAAACTCAGATTAAACCACACGCTACTACATAAAAAGCTACTCCAATGAGATACAAATCATATCACAGAATTTAAGAACCAAACCTTAACAATCAACTCATTTAACAAACCCCCTCCCCCCCCAAAAAAAAAATTAAATTACTGCGTACTCATAACGAATATTATCTTTTAAAAAAATATGAAAAATCTGTACCCAAAACACCAGATCTAAACACTAGACAAGTTGAACAACGTCTGTGTCTGCCTTTTAGCACCAAGCACCAGACTAAAACAACGAACGAATTAAGCAACCCCCCCCCCATTCTCTCTCTCTCCTCACTCTCATTCTTCCTCCCCCCCCCCATTATTTTTCAGCTCCTCAACGCTCACCTTCGGACACTGGCGCACTTAATCACATTCCACAAGTTCCCTAATTTTTTCATGACTTGCCAAATTAGCTCGTCCATTCAGCCCCGTAAATCAGGAGGGAAGAGCCAGGACGAAGTTGAGCGAAAATTGGGGAAGGGTGAGTGGATGGTGGGGGGGATATGGGGGTAGTTGGCTGGGGGTGGAATAAGCAGAGGGGGAGGCAGGGGGGCTAAGGAATTTTTGTGGTGATGAGTGGGGGTTGGGGTACCGTGGACGGCGGGATGAGGGGAAGGGTGAGTGGAAGGGTGAGTCGGGGGAGGAGGTGAGGGCAGTGCAAGTGGTCAGGGGGAATTAGGGACGGTGGGGGTAAGATGGGCTGGAGAATAGGGGAGGGAATGAACGGATGGGGAGGGAACGAACGGATGGGGAGGGAAGGTGTGGGAGGGGTGAGGGAAATTAAAAGGGAGAGTGAGAGGGGTGAGGAGGGAGGGGTAGGGGGCATGGTCATGGGCGGAATAAGCACGTTGGAACCCCAGGGAACTTTTGTGGTGGTGAGGTTGGCGGATAAACGCTGGATAAAGCAAAATCACCTCATTTCCCCTCGCTGCTTCCATTAACAGGCACTATCCATCCGGATCTCTCTAATTAGTACATAATCGTCTGGTGTTTGCCTGAGTACATCATAGTTCATACACAACGGTGTAACTTTACTGCCCTTTTTTTTTTATTAGCGTACCAAACAATGAAAATATTTTACGTAAAATTATGTCAACGAAAGTTTCAAGCCACAATCGTGATACTGTACGTGGCACAAATGCTGATGATACAGCGCAAAACAGTAAATTCCATAACAGAACGTAACAGTTATTGAATACAGACATAAAGTGCTTAAAGCTTGACTTTAGTACCGGTATTAAATTACTGTATTGGAGTGGGTAGTTTTGTCCGGGTTCACAAACAGCCAGAATGTTTTTGACAGCAATCATACTATATTACTCAACTGCCTCCCCCCCACACACACACACACAAATTACCGGTATGCAGTGCTATAAGTATACCGGTATGCACTGCTATAAGTATGCAGAAATTACATGTAAAATGCAGACAAAATATCAGCACCTCATATCCTCATAGCTCTTTTACCCACTTACACTGTGTGGGGGAATTTGCTCCTTTATACAACATCAACCTGGTCCGGGCTTAGGATATTCTCCTGGTAAGACCTCAACTCCCTTCTGCATAGAGTATTACAAACTCGCACTTACCTGGCTGTGTGGAGTGGCCCTGGTGTGAAGCGAAGCAGTTGTGGGAACCAGTTATAGCTCCTACCCTGGAGACACGGCTGCAACAAATACGGGAAAGTCAAAGGGTGCCACCTAACACATACACAGTCATCATACCTGACCTTAAAAGTTAACATAATTCTTAAAACCATGTACTGTAACCTACTATCCTACACTGAAGTTCGCAACTAATCCCATGCCAATATTGCGTTCACAAACATCTCTCATTCCTGAAGGTAACCTTCATTCCTGATTTTCCATCTTTGTCTTTAGCTTATAGAATGGTTTTGTTAGTTATAACATTCCCAATAACAAACAACCGTCGTGTACTTCGTATTGCTATCTATCCCAGATACTAATATTTCTTGTAATATCTTACATTACGTCAACTGACAGGGAAGTGTCAGCGTACTTTTGGCCGTGACAGTACTACAAGGTCAAATGAATACATCAGAAAAAACACCATAAAACATCATAATATGGTGCAGCAATGTAACTACCTTGTGCTGAATATAATTGCAGAGAAAATGCTTCGATTCTTCTGCATAAGGTTCACGAAATGGCTGATTTTTTTGGAGGTACTGATGTTTGGGTTCTTAACAGGGGGTGTGGTGGGGAGAGGTGGGGTGGAGGGAGTTGAATGCAGGGGGTCCTGGATGAGGGATCCTAAATACAAGGGGCAGGGATATATACGAGTAAAAACCCATCGATATTCTATTAGTGGCAAACATTATGACAAATGATGATCACATCTAAATAATGCCCTTTGATCTGGTCTCATAATGGCTGCCCTGCATACCACTTATATGCAAAATGAGCTTTTGATAGTGACTCGCTTCTGTTAGGCCTAGTTTTATACAAGCATTGATGTAATTGCATTTTGGATAACATACGAATTATGCAGCAACAAAGGCTTATTAAAAAAAAAAAAAAAAGTCTCTTGATTTTACAGCCCCGCAAATTGTTCAAAGGGAAAAATTATTGCCACACACACACAAAAAAAAAAAAAAAAAAAAAAAAAAAAAAAGAGGATGTGGGTGGCGAGGTATGTGAATGGAGATGTATAGGTTGGAGATAGGGCACCCTGATGGCGGACGACACTGACATGGGGGCGATTCGTTCGTGGCCACCCCTTCGAAGAGTAAGGCGTCTGACAACAGGCATATGGATGGATAAATGGCTGGATGGACTGACTGAATGATAGACAATGGTATGTAGACAGACATAGCCTTCCATACGAAACTAATTGCCAGAATGTTTCAGGACAATTGGCATGGCGTAAAAGTAAACCAAAACAAACTAACGAATGAAATGTGTCGCGAAACAGACGACACGGTTGGGTATAAAACAGCCAAGCAATCCATTCATGAGCTAAACACATACTAGAATGACATTTAACTCGAATAACAGTGACACTTTAAGCGCTTAATTTACAACTTCATCCTTTTCCAGGTCCCTAGCATTCAGAGCCAATATATTCGTTCATGGTACTGTGTCTGCACCACTATGCCTTCACAAATACCTATCTTTAGCCTGAATAAGCACTGATCTCCCCTTCCACACGTTCATCACTGTCCCTAAATTCCCCAATACCTCTGTCTTCAATTCTTATGGCTTACTTTTGATCTCTAATTTCATATGCTGTATAAGTGTACCAGAAAAAAAAACATGAATGGAAGAGAACCGAATGAGAGAGAGAGAGAGAGAGAGAGAGAGAGAGAGAGAGAGAGAGAGGGGCAGGGAGGGTGATATGGGATTGAAGGAGAAAAGGTGTCATAAATGAAAGGAGGAAGAATGAAAGGGAAGGAGACAGTATGGGGAAAGGAAGAAAAGGAGGGAAGCGAAGGAGAGAGGAGGTGGAGAGGGAGGGAGGGATGAAGGGAGAAAGGGAGGAAGAAAGGGGGGAAAGTTGGAGAGCGGGGAGAGATTTCCATCACTAAAGTAAATAAACATATCTCCCTTCTTCCTTCCTTCCTCTCTTCCCTCCCTCCACCACCCTCCCCTTATCTCCCCCTCCGTTTCTTTCCTCCTCCCCTCCCTCCCTCGCTCCCTCTTTTCGTTTCTTCCATCCTTCTCTCTCCTCTCATCCCTTCCTATATATTCCTCTTCAGTCCTGTTCTTCCCTTTTCTCAGCCTCCTATCCACTTTCAATCGCTCTCCTCTAGCCGTTCCTTCCTTCTGTCCCTTCCCTACCCCCCCCCCCGTCCTCTCTCTCTCTCTCTCTCTCTCTCTCTCTCTCTCTCTCTCTCTCTCCTTTTAATCCTATATTCTTCCTTCCTATATTTTAATTCTATATGTTCTTCCCTTCTTTTCATCCTTCTCTTTGACCTTACTTGTTTTCTCTTTTCTTCTTTTACACTCTTTTTCCTCCCTTCCTCCCTCTCTACCTCCCTTTTCTCCTTTCCTCCCTCACTTCATTTCCAGTTTTATCAACAGTTTTCTCCTTCCTCTTTCCCATCCATACATCTTCGATTTTTCCAAGAATTTTTCCCCCTCCCTCTCCTCCTCTCTCTTTTTTCCCTCGGGCTGACTCTCTCTCTCTCTCTCTCTCTCTACCCTAGCCTACCCTCCAAACTACTTACGAAGCAATCTACCTACCATTATAGGTATTTGCTTATTCACTTACCTACCAATCTACCTGCCTACCAACCTACCTACATACCTACCAACCTACCTACATACCTACCAATCTATCTATCTATCTATCCATCCATCCATCTATGTCTAGTGTGTATACCAATCCGCCTATCCATCCACATACCTATCTATCTATCCATCTATATATCCATCGAACTATTTATCAATTATACCTACCCACTGTACCTTCCTACCTTCTTTCTTACCACTCTGCTTACATATGTATCCCCCTACCTATCAATCATCAATCAATCTATCTATATATCTATATCTATTTATGTATCTGTCTACTGTACCTTATTATACCTATCTTTTTTTTTCTTTTTTAAGTCTGCTTACATACCTACGCATCCATTTATCTATCTATATATCTACTTACCTATCTATTCCAATATATCTCTATCAATCAGTTTATCTATCAGCACTCACACACACTATCTAAATATAAAACGTCAGCTGGTCACGTATATTTAATTCTTGCTGTCACCAGACGAATTTATTTGGTCCAGATTTTCGTCCATTTGCAGATTATTTCACGCAGCTCAGTGGCAAGAAAAAAAAAAGTCAATACTAAGGCTCGACATCCTTTCCACAGCACTTCTTCTTGACTAGCACCACATTCTAGTGTTAAGCTATTACTACATTACCACGATTCAGTATTCATGGTGGAGATGGTAATTTTAAGCCAAGTCAAAGCGAAAAAGAGTATAAAATGAGGGGGGGGATGAGGGAATATGAGAAAGACTGGCTAGAATCGCTCCCTCCTTACCCCTCCCCACCACCACCATGCGATCCATCATCCATCTTTGAACCCCTTCACTTCGACGACGTATTTTATTTCTGCTACCTCCAGACGATTTTACTCAGCCTGGAGGAGGATCTGTCTTCGGAAAGGCGTTAATGAAAGCTGTATCTACCTCCAACTTGCTTATCTTGCATACACATCCAGTCACCTGTCTACCTGCCAATCAACCTCTCCACCAATCTACCCTGTAACTTACCCATCACTTTACCTACCTGTTATACCACCTACCTATCGATCAACTAACACTGAGCTTTATCAATCTATCTATCTATCCGACTATCTACCTATCTATGTCAAGTCTTTTATGTAAGGGCTTAGTATTGTCAAAGGCGTTTCACCGAAGAATGTTTGTCAACGTGCTTATATATATATATATTTTTTTTAATGCAAGGAAGAAGGAACCAAAGGCTAGAAGCCGGCAAAATCGTTTCCTCCAAGAAATAAATAAAAACATGATAACAGGGAGCCAAATTCAAGATCCGTTCATTTCGAGATGCCTGGACACACTGCGTTTGAAAGACTGGAGGTCATAGACAGTAATAAATAAAGACAGAGGAAGACAGCTCCAGAGTCTGACCTGTGGCATACATCATGAACTAAGAGTAACGGTTAACTCTTGCAAAAGAAAGTTGGTGTGAAAAGGGATGAGCATTTATCGCTAGACGGATGCTACGCGCCTGCCGTAGTGGTGGAGGGATGCTAGCAGACTTCAGGGGAGCAGGTCAGTATACAAGCATCCATCCATCCATCCATTCATCCATCCATCCATCCATCCATCCATCCACACACACACACACACACACACACACACTTCAACTATCCTACTTACATGTATATCGACCCACCGACCAACCCACTAACCCATCCAGCAACTAGCCAGCGTGACCAGCCGGGCTGGACGACCCCGCTAACGAGATGTCGGCCGGAGAGATCGTTGGTAATGAGGTTAGATGGGGGGGGGGACAGGGAGGGAGGGAGAAGGAGGGAGAGGAAAGCTGAGGGAGGGTAGTAGATGAAAAGAAGGAGGCTGAATGAAGTTGAGGGGGGAAGGAAGAGAGGGAGGGGAGGAAGAAGGGGAAGGGAAGGGAGGAGGGAGTGTAGAAAGGAAAGAAAGAGGGGAGGAACTGATTAAGCAAAGGAGGGAATGAAGTTGAGGGAAAAAGGGAATAGGGGTGAGAGGGGAAGAAATACAGGTGGTGAAGTAAAGTAGGGGCGGGAGAATGAGGGAAGAAAATGAAGGGAGGCTAAGAGGGAAAGAAGTAGAAGGAAGACGAGAAGCTGGGAAGAGAAAGGGAAGCTGGAAGCTGAGAGAGGCTGACAGAGGAGGAAAAAGAGAGAGAGGGAGGAAAGCAGGGATGAATGACGAGTGTGAATAGGAAAGCAGAGGGAGAAAAGCAGGAAGGAATGACGAGTGTGGGGAGGGAAGCAGAGGGTGGTAGACAGAGCGAAAAGTGCAGAGGAAAATATTCGCAGAGGGGAGAAAGGTCAGAGAAGAAGAAAAGGAAAGATGAGAAGGAGGAAGGGAAATGAAAGGGTAATGGAAAGATGAGGAGGAGGAAAGAAAGATGGGTGAGAGGAGAGAAAAAGAAAGAGGCAGGCAGGGGAAAAATTAACTACGGATTATGAAAGGAAGGTGAGGGAGTAAGCAAGGGGGAGAGAGGGCAAGTAAATGGCAGAAGGGTTGAGAATGGAGGGAGAAGAGAGGAGGGGAGAGGGAGTGGGAAGGGGGATGCAGAGAAAGAAGTGAGGGGAAAAAGGAGAAAGCAAGAGAAAAGGAAGGAAGGAGAGACGTATAGATAGACAAAAGAAAGAAAAGTGAAAGAAAGAAGAGGAGGGAGGGAAAAGGAAACTCAAGACAGACGTGAGGGGGAGAGAGAAAGAGAGAGCGGAAGACCTGAAAGAGAAAGACAGGGAGAGATGGATGTAAAGAAAACAGGATGTGAGAGAAACTGAAGGGAGAGGAAGAGAAAAGGAGTGAAAAACGAAGAGAAAGAATTGACGAGGTGAAATACTGAGAGAAGGAAAGAAAGATAAAGAGGTGTAGGAAAAGGTGAAGAGATGAGGGAATAAAAAGATAGGGAAGGAAGGGTGCAAAAAGGAAGAAGGAAGGATGGGATGGAGAAAAGGGATGGAGAGAGAGAGAGAGAGAGAGAGAGAGAGAGAGAGAGAGAGAGAGAGAGAGAGAGAGAGAGAGAGAGACCTATTTCTTATTAAATCACAACATTCATATTTCTTATTAAATCACAACATTCATCAGCGACAAGCATGATATACATTTTATAATAAAAAATAAACGCTTATGGTACTACTACTACTACTAATAATAATAATAATAATAATAATAATAATAATAATAATAATAATCATAAAAATATTAAATGAGGTAAATTTATATTATAAAAATTTTGAATGGATTATTTAAGGTCACTACCAAGTCACCCCCTCCCCCAGAAAAAGCTCGTCATCCCCCTCTTCCTTCTGCTAATCACCATCATCATCATCATCATCATCATCATCACCATCATCATCATCATCATTTAAAAAATCCTTAGCTCTTGACATCATCATCAATCATACTTTTTTTTTTTCTCTCTCTAAGGGTATGCAAGTGAGTTGGGAACGAGAGAAAGAAGGGAGTTGGGGGGAGAGGGGAGGGAAAACTGGAGGGAGGGAGGGAGGGAGGAGGAAGGGAGAGGAGAGACAGAGGGAGAATGGAAGTGAGGGAAGGTGAGTGAAGTGAATGAGAGAGGACAAAAGATGAGGGGAGGGAAAAGGAGGAAGAGAGGAGGGAAAACAGGAGTAAGGGAGGGGACAGGAGAAAGGACGGAGCAGGAGGGAAGGAGGAAGGGAAGACGAGGAAGGAGAAAAGGATAGGTGGGCTGGGATGGATGGGGAGAGAAAAGAACGGAAGGAGGGGAGGAGAGGGAAAAGGAGAAGGACGGGAGGGGAGGAAAGGGGAGGGTAATAGAGGAGGATGGGAGAGAACAGGCGGAGGAAAGGAGATAGAAAAGGAGGAAAAAGGGATGGGGAAAAAGAGACAGGAAAGACGGAGTAAGAGAGAGGTAATGAGACGAGAGGGAAAGAAGAGGGAGGGGATAGGGAACGGAGAGGGAGGAGGGGAAAGGATGATGAAAGGAAGGAGAGGCCGGGGGAGCAGACGAGGGATAAGAGGGGGGGAATGAGAGGGAAGGAGAGTCAGGGAGAAGGAGGAGGAGGGGGAGGAGGAGGAGGAGGGGGAGAAGGAGGAGGAGGGGGAGAAGGAGGAGGAGGATGGGAGATGTAGAGGGGGGGGATGAGGGTGCGAGGGGGGAAGGAGGAGAAATTAATGACAAGGAATGAGAGAGAGAAATGGACATGAGGAAGAGACAAAAGGCAGATGAAAAAGTGGGCAGAAGTGATATTAATGAGGGCAGGGGTAGGGGAGGGGAGGGGAGGGGAGGGGAGGGGAGGGGAGGGATGGGATGGGATGGGATGGGGTAGGGTAGGGTAGGGTAGGGTAGGGTAGGGTAGGATGGGATGGGATGGGATAGGATGGGATGGAATGGAATTGGGGTGGCGTAGGGTGAGGAGGAATGAGGTGGCGAGGGCAGTGGTAGGATGAGATAAGACAGGATAGGAAAGGATAGAACAGAGGGTGGGGTGGGGAGGGTTGGGTAGGTCTAGGGTGCGGTCGGACGGGATGGGATGGGATGGGATAGGATATAAGATAAAAAAGGAGAGGAGAGGAGAGGGGAAGAAAGGACAGGACAGGACAGGATAAGATAGGACTGCATAGGACGGGATAGGGAGGAGAGGAGAAGGGAGGAGAGGAGAGGAGAGGAGAGGAGAGGAGAGGAGAGGAGGGATGGGATGGGATGGGATGGATTGGACTAGATAGGATGCAATAAGATGGGGAGGAGAGAGCAAAAGAATGAAAGGGAGAGGAGCAATAGCAGCCATGAGAGGAAGAAAGGTGAAGGAATGGAGAAAGGGAGAGAGGAAGGAAGGAATGTGAAGAAATGGAAGGAGGGAGGGAGGATGGAAGGAAAGTGAAGGAATGGAGGATGGAAGGAAAGTGAAGGAATGGAGGATGGAAGGAAAGTGAAGGAATGGAGGATGGAAGGAAAGTGAAGGAATGGAGGAAGGAAAGAAAATGAAGGAATGGAGAAAAGTGGGGAGAGATGTGAGGTGATGGGATACAGAAAACCGGGAAAAAATGAAAAATAAAAAAATCCTTGATCTTTGATTTAAAATCAATCAATCAATAAATTGATCTAAAATCAGTCAATCAATCAATCAGTCAATCAATTAATCAATTTATCTATCTATCTGTCTATATATTTATCTATCTACCTACTTACCTGTCAGTCAGGACATCAAGGGTGTCATTATTTGAGATGTTAATGATGATCTTTGTTATAATCTCTCTCTCTCTCTCTCTCTCTCTCTCTCTCTCTAATCTATCTATCTATCTCTCACAAGCTTTTATTCTTTCTATACTCTGTGGTTTATTTGTCTATCTACGTCCGTCTCTGTGTTTCCAAAAAATTCTTGCCTTTTTTTCTCGTGTGTGTGTGTGTGTGTGTGTGTGTGTGTGTGTGTGTATACGAGTCCCCTTCACTTTTATCTTTCCCTCAATTTTCCTTTACACACTTTCTCACTTTTTCTGACTCACAATTTTCTTTTCTGTCTCTCTTTCTCTCTCAAATATCCTCGACTCTCACTCTTTTGTCATCATATATTTTTCTTTCACCCTCTGTTTCACGCGACTCCCCCCCCTTCTCTCTCTCTCTCTCTCGCTCTCCCCCCCCTTCTCTCTCTCTCTCTCTCTCTCGCTCTCCCCCCCCTCTCTCTTCCTCCCTTCCTCCCTCCCTCCCTCCCTCTCTCTCTTTCTCTCTCATGATGTACTGGGGGTGAAATATTGAGGCGAAATGGACCAAATTTATCTACAGTTTCCCCTTCATCAGCTTTCCCCCCCTTCCCCCCATCTCTCTCCCTCTTCCCTCATCCTCTTCTCTCTCTCTCCGTCATCTCCTCCTCCTCCTCCTCCTTTTAATGTTCTCTCCACCCCTCCTCCAGTCCCTTTTCCTTCTCCCCCACTCCACTTCCTCCTTATCTTTACCTCCCCCATCTTTCATTTTCCCCGTCTCTTCCCTTCTCTCCCCACCAAATTCTTCTCCCTTCTCCTCTTCTTCGCCCTCTTCTCTCTTCTCGCCTGTCCCCTCCTTTCTGTCTTCCTCCTCCTCCTCCTCTCTCCCGCCCTACCTTCCTCCCTCTCTCCCTCTCTCACTCTCAGTATATACATACATACATATATACGAGTATATATATATATAATGTGTGTGTGTGTGTGTGTGTGTTACTCATTTTCTCTTTCTGCCCGTTATTATGAATACACTGACGTACACCCGGCGCGTGCTAGCGAAAGAGAGAGAGAGAGAGAGAGAGAGAGAGAGAGGGGGGGGAAGAAGTTGGAGGAAGTAAAGAAATCTGAGGGTGGAGGGGAGCAGGACACGCATTATTACCCTTTCCTCTCCCTCCCTCCCTCTCTCTCTCTCTCTCTCTCTCTCTCTCTCTCTCTCTCTCTCTCTCCCTCAAAATTAGTGCACCTTGTTATTAACAGTTTTTAGCCCACTTTTTTCATCAGCGCGGTTATGGAATGGCGAAGGAAGGTCGGAAGGAAAGAAGAAGAGGAGAGGAGGGAGCGAGGGAGGGAGGAAGGAAGGAAGGAGGGAGGGAGGGAGGGAGGGAGGGAGGGAGGGAAGGAAAGATGGAAGAAGAGGAGGGGAGGGAGGAAAGAAGGAAGGAAGGAAGGAAGGAAGGAAGGAAGGGAGGGAGGGAGGGAGGGAGGGAGGGAGGGAGGGAGGGAGGGAGGGGAGGGGAGGAAGGAAGGGAGAGAGAGGTAGGAAGGAAGGGAGAGAGGTAGGAAGGAAGGGAGAGAGGTAGGAAGGAAGAGAGAAAGGTAGGAAGGTAGGTAAGATGAAAGGAAGGATAAAAGTAATGAATGATTGAAAAATGGGAGGAATATTGATGGATGGATGGATGGATGGAGGAAGGGAGTGAGGAAAGGATGGATGGATGGATGGATGGATGGATGAATGAATGGGGAGGGAGGAAGTAGAACAATTAATGGATATAAGCTGAAAGAAAAAAGGGGGTGGTGGGTGGAAGGAGAGAAAGAGAAGGAGGGATATAGGGAGGGAAGATGGAAGAGGGAGTGTGGAGGTAGGTGTTTAGGAAAGTGAGGGAGGGAGAGACGGAAGGAGGGAGAAGTCAATGGGTGGTAAGGAAAAAGGGAGGGAGGGTAGGAGGAGTGAGTGGGTGGTAAGGAGAGAGAGAGAGAGAGAGAGAGAGAGAGAGAGAGGAAAGAGAAGACTGGGAAAGACGAAGAAAGTAATAACAAGTTGGAAGGAGGAAAGTGAGAGAAACTTGTAATAGGCGGAAGGGAGAATGGTGGTGAGATAGGTAATTAGAGAGGGAGGGAGGACAGCAAGGTGAGAGGGAGTGAAGTACCAAGTTAAGGAATGAGAAGGGATACAAAGCAATACAAATGAATGTAAATAGCAACAGATATTAAACTCTAAAGTACTCATCCAGTAACCTGTACCGGTAACTCAAGAGGAAATAACGAGAATAATGAAGGCAGTAAACGAGGCAGGAAGTAATGAAGGGGGGGAAAGAAGAAGGGAGTATAAAAGGGGGGGAAAAGAAGGAAATATAAAGGGTGGGACAGAAGGGGGCAGTAATGAAGGGAAGGACTGAAGGAAGGAGGGAATCAGTAATCCTTGGAGAGGAGGAACATAGTGTTGCTGGTGCGTAACCCCGATCTGTCTGGCTAAGCAGCCCTATCAACCGCAGGCAAGCAAACCGCCACTGCAGGACCGCCCAGAGCACTGAACCCATGCTCCTCTGCAACAGACAGCGCCTCGCCACAGCGTGGCGCGGGGAAAAGCGTGGAAGTCTGGTTCCTGGATGGACGCCACATTTACGTCTCCCCACCCTGTTAACAGGCGTACCATAGTAGGCTCCACATCGCCCTGTTATTTGGTCATATGGTTACCATCAGCGGTGAAAATGGTTTCCTTTGTTACAGGAAACCATTATGCTTGTCACACTGTTCAAAGTCACCTGAAGTGGAAAGAGGAGTAATAAGAAGTGAGAGACACACAGCAGGAGGAGAGGTGGGCACACACAGGAAAGGAATGATAATATGAAGGAAGCAGTAGGCAGCACCACATGGTGAATGGATGATGGTCGCCACTACCTAGCAGCTAAGGCAATAAAAAGGTAGAGGCAGACAGAGAAGGGATGTGACGCAGAATGGTACACGATGAGGCACGGAAAAATAAAGAAAGGGTGAGCAGGGAAAATGAAACGAATGAATATATATATATATATATATATATATATATATATATATATATATATATATATATATATATTACAGAGAAAGAGAGAGAGAGAGAGAGAGAGAGAGAGAGAGAGGAAGGCAGGGAGCTAAGTGTAGAACATGTTTGACAATAAAGGTTTTTCTAAAGGGAGGGAGAGGGAGTGAAGCAGAACTAATGAAGGGAGAGAGGGAGGCGGGCGGTAGCGGAGGTAGGAAGGAGGGCGAGAGGTCAGTAGGTCGGTAGATAGGTAGGCAGGTAGGTAGGCAGGCTGGTAGGTGGGAAGGCTACTAGCACGGTGGGTAGGCAGGTAGCTGAGTGAGACGGAAGGTAACTGGGTAAGTAGGCAGCTAGTTAGGTAGGAATGCAGTAGGGTAGAAGTGAAGGCAACAATGTATATAGAAAGTGAGGGAAGCAGGAAGTAAGGAAACAAGGGAGGGGAAATGGAATGAATGCCGAGAGAATGACGGATGGGAAGGGAGGCGGGCAAGGAAAACAGCAGGCAGGAAGGGAGGAAGGCTAGGAAAAGGGTTGGGAGTGGGGAAGGATGGGAGGGAGGCGAGGAAGAAGGTAGTGGGGTTGGAAGATGGGTGGAAGGAAGGAAATGGAAGGAGAAGGTAGGTAGGTAGGTAGGTGAGAAGGAGGGAAGGGTTGATGGCAAAATGGGGGGAGAGGAACGCAGGCTGTACAGGAGGTAGGAGGGTAGGACGGATGAGAGGAGTGATGGCAGTCAGAGCGTTAAGTAGGAGGGAAGGTAGTGGACCAAAGAAACGAGTAGGCAGAAAGAAAGGCAGGCAAGGAGGGATGTAGGTAGGCAGGAAGGAAAGATAATGGGGTGGAAGGAATGCAGGGAAGAAGTCAGACTAGCAATAAGGGATTGAGGAGGAAGGGAGAGAGGGTGGAATGTAGGAAAGCTGAGAGGGAAGGCAGTAGGGAGGGAGGATGGGAGGGAGGTAGACACTGAGGTGGCCAATGAGAATGGCAGAAGAGAGCTAGAAGCGCGGTGAGGCAGCTATGTAGGGAGGTGGAGAGAGGGGGACTGACATGCACAAAGGTAGGTATGCAAAGAGGAAGATAGGTAGAAACTGGCACACAAGGAGGTAGTAGGCAGCAAGGCAGTAGGCAGGGAGGTAGATGGGCTGGGAGACAGGCATAAGGGAGGTAAGTAGGTGAGAAAGCAGGGAGGAAGACAGGTAGGTAGGAATGGAGACAGGAAGGGTATGTACCGTAAAGTAGATTACAGGTAGGAAGGGTGGGAGGCAGGTACGCAGGCAGGGAGGAAGTGAGGTAGGCAAGAGGGGAGATAGAAAGACATAACAGATTACTGGCAGGGAAAGAGGAAAGCAGGTAGGCAAGCGGGGAGACAGCAAGGCAAGCAAAGAGGTAAGCAGGTAAGTAAGGAGGTTGGCAGGCAGGGAGGCTAGTAGGATGGCAGGGAAGTAGGCAGAAAGGGAGGTTAGTGGGCAGGTATTCAGGGCGACAAGCAGGAAAGCAGGCACACAGAGAGCAGGGAGGCAGGCAGACATGAAGACAAGTAAGTTGTAGGCAGGCAGGTAAGGAAATAGGCAGGCAGGTGGAGAGGTGGGCAGCAGGTAGACATGCAGGTAGGAAGGTAGCAGAAAGGTGGGGAGGGGAGGCGAACGGTAATAAGTGGAAGGAAATTGAAAAAAGGCGGGGAGAGAGAGAGAGAGAGAGAGAGAGAGAGAGAGAGAGAGAGAGAGAGAAAGAGAGAGAGAGAGAGAGAGAGAGAGAGAGACGATGGAAAAAGGAAGAGCACACAGGATGAACGGAGAGTGAAATTGGAGAGACGGAGAGGAGGAGGGAAGCGAGAGAATTGGAAGAGAAGATGGAGGTGAAGACAAAAGACGGGGGAGAGACAGACAAAGAAAGAGAGATGGACAGATAAACTGATGGATGGACATATGAGAGAGAGAGAGAGAGAGAGAGAGAGAGAGAGAGAGAGAGAGAGAGAGAGAGAATAGGCCACACAGTTCTTGCAGTCCAAGTAAGGTGGTCTAGTCTTTGTATTAACAAAACTAATTCTTTCCTAATCACAAAAGCAAAATTAGAACGATAAATCACTAGGCTTTCTCCCATCCTTAAAACCCTTCTGCTGTACTGATGCATGATTAATAATACATAAACGAAACTCTGCACCAAAACGAGGAAACAGCTGGAAATAATAACTGAATTACCATCCAAGCAATCTTACATCCAAAACAAAGGGTAATGAACATGCATTAATGATTCAGTCGCGTTTTCATTTTCTTTTCAGTTCTGTATGAATAAACGTGCGTGGTAGGTACGTCCAGCATCAGCGATTACGTATATTACATCAGTGACTATCCATGTACAGCCTGGGACAACAGCTCGCCACCATTCCACTGAGTCTACTTCATACTTGGGGCATGTGCGTCGACTCCCTCCTTGTGCATCATACCAAGTAGCTCTAAACACAGAAACACACAAAGCCTCTCTCAGCTCAGGCATACTAGACAACGAAGGAAAGTATGATTTAAAAGAGGTGAAAAATTAGGCGACCTTTTGTTCCTCCTACAGCGCCACCCACCACCACATGACGGTCGTATCTGCCCTGGATTTTATCTGCCATCGTCGCAAATGTCATAACGCTAGAATTTTTCATATTTCAATTCCTTTACCGCCATTTCCACCCACGAAAGTTACTGATATAGCACAAGCTAATTGAAATCTAACCTCCTTTTTGATTCAGTACACATTTGCTAACGGTAAGTCATCATATGTCTTTCATTTTTCTAAGTCATCACAACTAAAGTCTTGTCCCTCAACACCTTTTCCTTTGCGACTTATTCTTCACTTTACATCTCAGCATCCTCTTGTATTTGACTAATGCAAAATAATGTCTATATTAAAACGCTATAAATACTGTACAAAAGAATACTTATTTGAACCCAGGCAAATTAAATCGCTAGGGAAAAGGTGCTACTAAGCTTCCTACGCCGCCTAAATACTCTCGTGGGCGGCAAAGACATAATAAAAAAATCAGAAAGAAAAAAGAAAAAATGAAAAAAACGTAAAATGGAAGAAAAAATGGAAAAAAGTAAAAATGAAAAATGAAAAAATGGTAAAATGAAATATGGGAAAAGGAAAAAATAAAAAAATTGAAAAACGTAAAACGGAAAACGAAAACTGGAAAAAAGGACAAGAGAAATGTGGACAAATAAAAACAAAAATACAGAAAAATGGAGAATAGAAAAAAGAAAAAATGTACATAAGGAGAAAATAAAAATGTAGATTAATAAAACAATGAAAGATATGTAATTAAATCAGTGTACTTCAAAGTCTCCTATATATTTTTAAAAGCGCAATGAACTTTTAATAATCTTTCTCCAATATCTGTGGTTCTAAAGAATGGAATTAATTTGCATGTTCAGAGCAAATTCTACATTAATGACAATCTTACGTAAATGTGGGAACCAGAACGAATAGTACAGTATATATATTTCTTTTGGCGTTTCTGGGGTTCTTTTGGCGTCTTCCGAGGTTCTTTTGGCGTCTTCCGAGGTTCTTTTGGCGTCTCCTGAGGTTCTTAAAAATACGAGCAATTCTAAGGAGATATAGATTGTAATAAATTCTAAATCCTTCATGCATGCTTTCGTCACGTCGCCAGTATAAAATAGGATGTTTGAGAGAGAGAGAGAGAGAGAGAGAGAGGATAATGATACGGAAAAGAATACAGAGATGGCAGAAATGAGAAAGAAAATTTGGAGAATGGTGAGAAAGTGTGAAGAAGGAATATGAACAGTGTAAAGTGAACAGAAGAGGAAGAAAGGAGAAATAAAGAAAAATGAGTGTTGAGAAAACTGACAAAACACAAGGAAAAATAAAAAAGTAAGGAGACGTAAAAACACAAGGATCTAAGAACTAGGAAAAACATAATACAATAAGGAAAAAAGGGAAAAACAAGGTAAAAATGAGTGAAGAAATTGTATGGGGAAAAAAAATAATGGAAAAACAATGGGTCAAAAAGCGAAGACAAGATAAAGTTAGGAAGAGGGGAGAAAGAGACGAAAAACAGGAAGATGGGAGTGAGAAGAACAGTAAGGCTTAGGACAGTAAAAAAAAATATATATATATATGGAGGGAGGAAGAGGAAAAGAAAAGTGATACTAGTGAAAAAACAAGTTTAAATGTAGTAATATAAACCAATTCTATATTTTTTAATCATTTCCCTATCTCCATTCTTTATTCCATCTTCGTCTTTTCCATTTCATTTGCCTCTCCACCTTCTTCTTAACTCTAATTGTCTGTTTTTCCTTTTCCCCTATCAGTTCACACTTTGTCCTCACAACCCCCCAAGACGTCCTTGGCATTTCTGGGTACAATTTCACATTTAAAATACGAATGCATTCTTTTAAAACACTTCGATTTCATAATCTTGAGGTCATCTGTCTGCCTGTCTGTTTCTCTCCCTCTCTCTTACTCCCACTTTTCCAACATCTGACTCGTCTCCGCCACAACTTATATTATTTTCGTGTTCCATATTTTCATAGCATGCCTCTCTCTCTCTCTCTCTCTCTCTCTCTCTCTCTCTCTCTCTCTCTTCCCCTCCACCCGTCCCTTCTCACTCACAGCTCGCCAGTTATGAGAAGCAGCGAGTGTGTGTGAGTACGTATGATTCTCAGCTTAGGCTCTCACACACACCCGCCACACGCAATAATGTCGACATAAAGTAGTGTGTGTGTGTGTGTGTGTGTGTGTGTGTGTGTGTGTGTGTGTGTGTGTGTGTGTGTGTGTGTGTGTGTGTGTGTGTGTGTGTGTGTGTGTGTGTGTGTGTGTGTGTGTGTGTGTGTGTGTGTGTGTGTGTGTGTGTGTGTGTGTGTGTGTGTGTGTGTGTGTGTGTGTGTGTGTGTGTGTGTGTGTGTGTGTGTGTGTGTGTGTGTGTGTGTGTGTGTGTGTGTGTGTGTGTGTGTGTGTGTGTGTGTGTGTGTGTGTGTGTGTGTGTGTGTGTGTGTGTGTGTGTGTGTGTGTGTGTGTGTGTGTGTGTGTGTGTGTGTGTGTTCTCGTAAGTACTAAGCTTGGTTAAACCTCTACATAATGGGTCTACATTAAGGAACATGATACCATCGTCCTTATCCCCATTACCACCAAAACCATCACCATCATCACAATCACCAACACTATTATTATCATCATCATCCCAGCTCTCATTTGCCTCATGGACGTCATCATTACCATCTTCATCATTACCATCATTGTCTGTGTACTACTCACCATCACAATCGTTTTATCTTAACTAATACCATCATTCTGTTTGCCTTAAAAAATTTAGCATAGGGAGGTTTTTAGCAAGTGAAGTAAGTGGCTTTAGGTGTCATACGAGGCTTTGTTGAATCTCTTCTTCAGAGATTTAACTAATAAATTAGACTTTTATCATTTCCTTAAGTGTTATTTTGTGCAGAAAAGTTTGCATAAAAAATATACAGAACAAGACAATACTGAGATGTAATGTGTTGAATATAATGCTAAAATACGAAATTTCCAACGAAAATGATCCTAAATTTCACGAAAGAGCTACGAAGTTGCTTACGTCTCGGGTGGTGAGCTGTGTGGTGGCAATTCACTATTACCAGTATTAACACTAGGGCTGCCTATGACCTACTTTGCACTGCATTTCAGCTAACATCAAACAATTCTACTTTGCTCAAGAAAACCTAGGGCACTAAAACTTTAAAATATCACGAATAAAGTTTCAGTCGTGCAATAGGTAAACTGTATTTTATTCGACCTTTCGATGGGCGATTTTATTTGCCCCAGAAAACCCAAACAAGCATTTAGTAAAATAAGTGGGTTTCAGGTAGCGCTCCCGTCAACACCTTTATTTGCCTTTTAAGAATACGAGAGTGCCATTCCTCCTCTCTTTACACCCTACTGTTTTATTCACACGTTCCTCCTCCGTCGTTCCACCCATACATTCCCTTACGTTCCATCCCTCACACTACCCCCTCGTCCATTCCACGTTCACGTTCGCACCCTGCAATGCCCATCCCGTCATTTCCTCCACATCACGTTCCCACCCAGTCGCTCGTCTAAGGTTCTCATCTCATTTTTCCAATCCTTCATATCCTTCAATTCCCACCCTGCCATCCTCACGTTCCCCCTCCGCCGTTCCTCTTACGTTCTCACCCCAATGTTGTTTTTATATTTTCACCATACGTTCTACCCTCAAGTTTCCTCCCCACCGTTCCAATCTCACGTTCCTTTCACTCGGCCGTTTCTTCCACGTCTACTCCATCTTCTCGTTCACCTCACCACTCCTCCAATGTTCCCTGTCCCCACTCGGTCCACCCTTACGTTCCACCTGGCCGTTCTATTCTTGTGTTCTTGTTCCACATTTCCAAACACATTCTCACGTTCTCACCAACTTTTCCTCCATTCATCAGATCCACCCTCAAGCTCCCCTCACCCAGCCGTTCCACCCTCACGTTCCCCCCACCCAGCCGTTCCACCCTCACGTTCCCCCCACCCAGCCGTTCCACCCTCACGTTTCCCCCACCCACCCGTTCCACCCTCACGTTCCCCCCACCCAGCCGTTCCACCCTCACGTTTCCACCACCCACCCGTTCCACCCTCACGTTTCCACCACCCACCCGTTCCACCCTCACGTTTCCCCCACACAGCCGTTCCACCCTTACGTTCCCCCCAAACACCCGTTCCACCTTCACTTTACCCCCGTCAGCCGTTCCACCCTCACGTTCCCTTGGCCCACCCGTTCCACACTCACATTCCCACCCCCTCCGTTCCACCTCATCTGCCGTAATCCTCTTCCTGAATGCCTCCCTCCCTTCAGACCATTTCCATTAACGGCCCCTCACCCCCCTTTCTTTACCTCTCTCTCGCTCTCTCTCTCTCACTCTCTCCATTCTTTTACCTGTAATTTATTCCTTATACTAACCTACTCCAGTTCTTTCCTTTCCTGTTTTCGCTTTCTGTCCATACTGTCATTCTATATATTCTTGTTTCTCTCTCTCTCTCTCTCTCTCTCTCTCTCTCTCTTATTTGTGATCTAATTTTCTCTTCTCCCCCGCTGCTTCTAGCTCAAGTCTTTCCCATTTTCCTTTTGAACTTAATCTCTTATTTTCTTCAATTTATGTATCTGTTTTTACTGTTTTCTTTCTCTGCTACCCCTTTCATCTCTCCCTCCTCCCTCTCATGATCATTTACTACTCTCTCTCTCTCTCTCTCTCTCTCTCTCTCTCTCTCTCTCATTCCTGTTTTTCACGTTTTCCCAAACCTCACTTTACTCTATCCTATCCTTCTTCCTTCCACCCAGTCCTTCCTCTTCTTTATTATTCTTTCTCAATCCAAATCTTTATTACCTATTCTTTCTTCCCACCATTTCCCCTCCCTCTTAATTTCCCCAGCTTCCATCTTGCCTTTTCCCACGTACTATATCATATTTCCTTTTA